>NW_009953191.1:176436-219674 GCF_000747805.2 Chaetura pelagica | reverse complement strand
TGCTGAACCTGACACATGAATCAAGGCGACAAATTACCTGTTTCCAGAACAAAGACATGACAACTTTCACAAGGAAAGGGAAAGATTTTCTCAGAGTACTTTCTGCAGGATTGGAAGGTTATAGTGGACAATGTATGTTTTTGTAATTAACAAGTTCAGCGTTTTAATTCTGTCCACTTCCACTGAAATGCAATTCTTGCTCAGACTGAAACTGGAGACTGTTTAATATGTTTCACACTTTCACTCAAGGCTGTTTGTTGTAACATCTCTTTGAATGAAAATGTTTGTTCTAGAATTCAAGAAACAAACTTCCTCTGGTTCAATCCTACACATAACAACTGCTTTTAAGCATGGATCTGCTAAAGCAAGTTGTTTGGGCTAAATCTGGAATTGGGAGCACCCAAATCCTGGAATTTTGTCAAATACAGTGATCTGATTCCCACAGGTGCTTGTCAAAGTACCTGTTGTTAGGTATGCTGGCCTTGGTTAGGGGTTTGGGTGTGAGGTTGGTTTTGTTTGTTTGCTTTCATTCAAATGAAAGACAGTAATGCACTAGCAGAAAATTGCAACTTCTTTAAGTTTTTCACTAAACCTCCATTAGTTGGAGAGGTGAAGACTCCTGGAAGGTTTCTCTCCCTGATGCACACTCCTCTCTGTAAGAGCTCAATACTTTCCTGACAACTACTACATTACAGCCAGCTTTAGCAGTTTAATTGAAACTGATGCAAAACTTCTCAGGCCAGGCCTGAAGGAAGGCTGCTTTTGCAATCATCAACCACCTTCTGGTTCAAGTTTTGTACTTTAAATAGACCCTTCCAGCTGCAGCAATAAATTGGGCCTAACACCCCATTTTCTACTGACTTAATAACTTTACTCTCCCATTCTGAGCAGGGCAGAGAGGGGGAAAAGCCCTATCACTACTTTTATGTCTCAAATGGAGAAGCAGAATGCTGAAGGCTAATATGGAAACAGTACTGTGTCCTACAGCTTCCTTCACGCTCTCTCCCAGGCACCTCACCTTGCCAGGCATGGCATGTAGATAGCTCTTCCCATCACAAAAGCAACTTCAATAATGGTATCAACTATTTCATTATTTTTGAGTTAGTAATAGGCAAAACAATTTAATGTACTCATTTTATGATCTTGAGTTGCTTGATTAGTACCTGCCTAAGGATTTAATTAAAAACTGCCACTGTATACTTAATT
This sequence comes from Chaetura pelagica, assembly GCF_000747805.2. Lineage (NCBI taxonomy): Eukaryota > Metazoa > Chordata > Aves > Apodiformes > Apodidae > Chaetura > Chaetura pelagica. Next base: position 218,468 of record NW_009953191.1, on the reverse strand, counting down.
ATTCATTTCATATATTCTCAGTTTCCTTTCTGCATTAAATTATTTCCCACACAAATCTTTATAGTTCTCTGTTTAGGTATTATTTTAGTTGACCAGCAGCAGAGATAGTTCTTGAGAAACTAAAACTGTCTCTATCTACATTAGCAGACTGCTAGAATTTGTGTGGCACATTAACTGTCCTCTAAGATTTATAAATCATTATATCATATTTGCATTTCACTAAACCTATCTTGCAAGATTTGTATTTCATAATGGTCTTTTAAGATTTGGCCTGCAAAAATTCTGACAGGTGTTATTCTGGAAGATCATTTGGCTGTCTTGCAGATGTTAGTCAACAGTGTATTGATTTCCTAATTATTCTGTTTTTCTGTTACCTCTCATGCTTTATGCATCTTTGTTATTTTACCATTTAATCCATACAATTAAAAAGTATATATAGGAGAGAAGTACTATAAATATAGGCTAATTAAAGTTTTAGACACAACAGACTGAGAATTTCTATTTATATCTCCCTTTTAAAGAAGAAGGTAACCAATAACATTAAAAAAGAAACATTTCATGGAAGAATCCAATACTTTTCTACACAGTTCCAAACTAGGCCATAATTTTTTTTTTATTTTTTTTTTGGTCTATCTGAATTGCTGGCCTTTTCCTGGAAATATCCAGAGCTCTAAGAGATTTTAAAAGAAAAAAAACAACAAACAGCTGACAACACCAATATAAAAAATTCCTGTCTAAGGAGACATTTGTACCTGTTTCTTCAGGGTCAGTTTTGTGGATAGCCTGATACAGACCTCCTTCCTGTGTGTATAAAACAATCTCCTAATTCTTATAAGAGATGAGGGCCAGCACTGTTACTTGAGTGGCCTCTGGCTTCAGTCTGCTCATAGCCATGGCAGCTCAAAATTCCCAGCTGCCAAGAGCCCCCAGGAGCTGTATTTCACCATAAGTCAATACAGAACAGGAAGGAGCACTTTTCAATGATAATGGAAATAAATTGTGGCTTAATAAACACATAAATAGCATATGCAAATGCTTAACTATAAAGTTTCACTCCTTTTCTTACTATAGGTAGTTTGTACAGCTCCTAATGCAGATCTCATTGCTGTAAAGGATGACTTTGTGAGATTCTGTCCATATCTATTTTCTATGACATGTAACCTTATAGAACCTGTACTAACTGGACAGACAGGTTAGTAACTCATCTTCATATTGAACTATATGACCATGCATTTCTGAAGTGCTTCCCAATAGTGGGTGGCAAAAATAGTTAAACCCATTTTAGAGATGAGAGTAGGTCAGAGCCATGACAGAATCCATAGTTATATCTGAATTTGCTGATTATGTGACCATCATCCCTGACAAATGCATAAAAATGTTGTTTTGCTGGCATTACAACAGGTCTGTGAATTGTGGTTTAGTTTTTTTGTTACCTGGAAAACTCATAAACAACATTAATATGATAACTGACTTTTTGACAGGGATTCTCTGCTAAGATGACAACTACATAAAACTGCATGCAGAAGTATCTTAAAACATATTCTAGCTTATTACTTTAGTCCCAGTTCTTTGCATAGTAAAGCATAAATTTGTCCTTTGCCTGTTCATGATTGGATTTTATGACCAAGTGTTCATCACCTTCCAAGTTCAGCTCATCATATACAAGAATCAATGTTATTAGTGCCACAGTTTCATAATGCTAGGTCATTTTTTTCACAAATAAAGGTCACCAAAAGTCAAAGTTGCCAAATGTAAATGGGAAGCTTTATATTACCTATCTTTAGGTGTTTAATTTACAAAGATCTAGAAGAACTACCCAAGAGCTGAATGGGGCTCCCTGTGGCAGGCCTAGGTGCCTGTCTACTACACTTGTGCCTCAAACAATTCGGTGATGTGAAGTACACTGTGCAATGCTACAGCCTGGGGGGGGTTTCTTCCTTTCTGCAAATGTTCCCCAATGTGAAAGTTAATTTTTCAAGACAAGAAAATGCTCCCTGGATTGATCTACACACAAGAAATAAGTTCTGGTTAAAAACACAACAATCTGCCAAAAAAATGTTGATGGAATAGCATGTGTATCTTTTTAAAGGCCTGTGTTTGTGGTTAGTTTCATATGTTGGTGGTGAAAAAATAATCCACCATCTGGGACTGACAATGGCATATTTTCCTCACAAACTCCCCTAATTTTGGGGCCATCGCCAATATTTAGGCTTGATGCTTAGCATCTGGTTAAATACTCTTTCTGGGCAATGAAATTCCACTTATGCTTCTGAAAGTTGGAAAAAAACCCTAAGTTGCAGAAGACACAATCACCTGACTCTCACTAGAAGTAAGACCTAGATTTGTTTATCACAACAGATAATAATCACTATAAACAAAATCCTAATCAGCAGAGTATTAACAGACAGTCCCAGGCATCTCATACATCTATTTTAATTCTCCCATAGGTAACAAAACCAGGCACAACACCCAAGAATTTGAGACATTCTCAGCAGTGAAATGGGTTGGAACCATTTATGTCACAACATAAAAGTGCAACAACCATCTATTCTAACTCTGTCTCTAATGCCAGTGGGTTTAAGCAATTACCATTATCTAAAAAATCGCAAATTAGATTGCAATTACTGCTGATTGTGGCATCAATGTTCCTTTAGTGAACAAATAGATTAAAAAGTATTAATTGAATTCATGACCAAGAAACTGCTAGTATTACAACCTTATTCCAGTTATTCACTGCAGGCTTTAAAGTCCTGTTTAAATCAATTACTTTCTCATGGCTTTTGCAGGAAAGCAGGTCCTGGGCACACAAGGACAGAGATGACACTTCACATGCTTTTGATCATGCATCTGACTATAAGAAACCCATGATCACTCATGAGCACTATTTGTGAGAGGAGCAGGAAAGGCAGAACCAATAGAAATGTCTGCTCTGTGTCATGCTAATCTCAGTGTATTATTTATCCATTATATCTGTCACAAACTTGGTATGAAATTATGAAACCATCTGCCACTCTTGTTAGTAACTAGCCCCATTCTGGCAAGTCATGTCGAGCTCTGGAAAAATTATGGTTTTAAACAGAAACATGAAGAATTTCCTTTTTTGACAACATGGACAATCTCACAAGTAGGAAAAAAATCCATAAAGTTCTAGGGAACTGCACACAAACATCAACTTCCAAAGGCCCACTTCTACTAAAAAATCCTTTGTGCAACTGCTCTAGTGAAATATCACTGTGCCAGCTGACTCTGTTTACCTAAACACAAACATACTAATATTAAGTGTACCTCCAACATAGTATACTTGCCTCCTAATAACCAGATGGCTTTTTTCACCTATGTCAGTTACAGATTATTGATCCTAACAGGTTATATTATCTTCTGGTGCTCAGCTGTGCATGGTGCAAGAACTGCACAAATAAAGATGAATATTTTTTTAAATGGAGAAAGGGTTTTAATGAAAATCATCCCAATGACTGCTTAGAGAAAACAGTAGCTCCAGGCATGCTTTCAATTTCCAATTTGGCCAAAAATCAGATTTAACTTTCCAAAGCATATTCTCCTCCTACAGACAACATGGATTAAATGCTTCTGTTAGGAAAGATAAATTGGTGCTTTGCTGGGCACACGGACATGGTCCTTGTTCTGGGGAAACAAGGTGGGTGAGCACTGGAATTTCCATTTTGAACTTCTGCACAAGTGTGTGAATATCAATAACAAGGACTCTTAACTACAAAGTGATGCCAAGATGGGACTGCTGAAGTACTTGAAAGACAGAGCTAATATATTGTGTTGTCAGAAGCAATCAGAGAATGGCAGGGAGGATCTTCAACACATTTATAATGTAGCCAAGCAGCCTCTCCTAAATTCAGTGTCAAGTTCTGTGCTTTTCCCTGGTAGAAACTTGACTGGGAAAAGCAGAAAGCTTATAGACAGGGCCACCATGGTCAAAAATTGCTACACATGGAAAACTTAATATAGTTTATTATTTTCCCTATAATGTTATATACTTTAAAAAGGCAACTACAATCTATTGTCTTTCATACTGCAGAATAATGGAACTGCTTCAGGAAGCATCACAAATGTATAGATCTGGGGACCCACACGCTAGAAGTTTTAACAATCAATCAATAAATATAAGTTATATATGAGTTAAAGCTCAAGCCAAGTTATCAGCTAGTGTCAAGAGTATCAAAAAATACTGCTGTTTCAGAATTTGCAATTGCTCCTTTTCTATACTCACCATTTCTGTCAATGGCAAAAGGAACATCAGTTGTGACAATTTCATAATTGCAGATCTGGCTGTACTGGGGGGAACAGTCCTCGTCTATGGCTTCTACCTGCAGGATGCTGTCATAGATCTTTCCCTCTGTCACAGTGGCCTTATACACCCTCTCCTTGAAAGCTGGTGAAAACTCATTGACATCTTTTACCTGGATATGGACCACTGCCCTAAAATAGAGAAATAAAGGCAACAAAGATAAAATTTGTCATGACATATCACCAACAGTTTATTTTCAAAACACATGAGAAGTCTAAAAAAAAATCTAAAAACTGCTAAAATGAAATGTTATTGAATTTCTGTGTTTAATTTGCACAATTTAAGATTTTAACGTAGCACTACGTAAAAAATCTATTGTCACACTTTGTAGGGAGAGGGCTTCATGGTGCTCTCTATTAATAAAGGACTATCTCTTAAAACTAACCACTGCAGACTGTCAGTGACATAATTCTGATGCAAAATACATTAACAAGCAAAAAGAATGGGAAGAGAATTACAGTAATCTTACATATTCATTACTTAAAATGGTCACTTTATGAACAGTCTTTGGCATTAAATAAGCATCCCACCTTCTACTGATTTTAATTAATGGACACACGCAAACCTTTGAGGGTCAAAAATAACAGGCCTTTAGTATTTAAAGAGGCAAATCCAAAGGCCTTAAGGCCTTCCTATCTAGTTTGATAGGCAAGGTAACAGAAGGGTAGACAAGTGAAGGGACTTTGTAGATCAATGGCAGAGTCAGTGGTAAAGGTTGTGACTCTAGACAGTAGCTTAGCATGTGGTTTATTAGAAAAACCACAATGAGAAAGTGTAAAAAAGTCTTGTCCCAGTGGGCCAGATTTCATTTGGTCAGGATTAAAACAAAATTTTCCACAAGTGGAAGACACTAGCTTGTCACTCCCATGAGAGGGAAAAACATGATAAAATATAATAACATGAAGCAAAACTGTTTCTGCAGCTTGATGGTTATTTGATATCACAGGCTTCCTTCTAAATGTGTTTCTTTTTAAACATTCTGCAAAAGTTTGATGTGCATTATAGAGCTAATTGAATTTTTAATTGTCATGTGTCCTGGCTGAGCAAGAAGAAAAATTATTACTATTAATCATTTGTTTAAATGGCTCTCAACAAAATGAACAATTTGTACAGCAGTTATACATCTATACATGAGTGAAATTAATCTTTAATGACAAATGGTCTGAAGATTGGTTTCATGATTTGGAGGGGAAAAAAGGCACTGTGCCATTTAAGCTTATGCAGGGAATTGGCTCCACAGTAAAAAGTACCACCTACTCATCTTCAATAACCTCTCTCTTCAGAGGATCTAAATTCCTCTGAGACTGTCCAAAAGCCGAGGTCAGAAACACACCATGCAAAAGCAACACTGCTGCAGCTCATACACATGCACACAGTATAAGAAAGGGTGATTTCTCTTTTCTTACCATTTGGAATGAGATGAATATAAAGAAAACAAATTTAGAATTTTTAAGCATCAATTTCAAGGTAGCTTCCATGTCCTGGATGATCTGTGTAATCAATGTATTTAACATGAAAGCAAGAATGGAAAAATAAACCAAAACTGAGACATGTTTTTCCACTTGAGCAGGGTTCCTGCTCAACCCTGCAGGGCTTCACCCCGCACTATTGCATAGTGGGTCCATGTGCAGGAGGCAAAAAATAATAATAAAAAAAATTCTAAAAGAAAAAAGGAATAAAAAATGGATGGATTATTGCAACAATGGTTCATCTTAGTTTAATTTGCTTTCTATCTATTAAAAGGATCTCTTTGATCTGATTTGTACTGTAGAGCAAACTTATGCTAAAGGAAAAATACAAATTCTCCTAATTTTCACCCACTTGTGAGATTTCTTCCAGTTTTTTCCACCTGGTCCTGATCCACAATCGTAGGCCTGGATGATGAAAGTATATTCCTTCTGCAGTTCACAGTCAATAGGACTTCTTGCTCGAAGACGACCTTCTCCAGATGTCTTGTTTAGCACAACAGCTTCAAAGGGCATTTCTTGTCCATGGATTTTAAAAGCACAGATTTCACCTGTGAAGAACAGTGTAAAACCATCATAAGCAGAGAGGTCTAAGTCCAATGCACTAGAGTGACACTGGAGAAGTTAGTGTTCATTTGTATCTCACATGCTGCTATAGAGGGGGAACGCATGTTTATCGTACTTCGAAAGGGCCACTGGCCACATGCTCACAACACGTGTTTTGATGAGTGCAGCACTGGTCATGCACGTCCCTGCTCCTCTGTAATTACTAAATTATGTTTGAATGACATTAAAATGACTGCATGTAGTTAAAAAAAAAAAAGGCAGGAAAAAAAATTGAGAATATTTTAGAGGTGGTCTTTCCTAACTGCTCTCGCTCCTTCCTTGAGCCACATGAGGTACCAGGTGGCTGCAGATATTCAGATTCTTGCAGTTTAATTTCCCAGTAAAGAAAAACATGAATGATGCAGAACATGGGTACATTCAAAATATATCTTGTCTCATTTACAGACATAGACCATGTATTTCGAACAGAGGTAGCTGAAGGAACACAGACAAGTGTTCCGCTCAGATATCTCGGAATACCCACGTTCAGACGCTCAGAAATTCTTGGCAACAACTCACTCTGCCTTTAAACTACCTCCCGATACAATAGATCCATAGCTTCTCTCAGAGAATTACTATATAACAAAACACAATATAGGAAGGGCTGAAAAAATGGATTTGGACACAAGACAAAAAAAAGTCTTGTGAGAAGACAAGTCTGCCAGGGGGAAATCCCCCCAGTTTCTGGTGATCCTTTTTTAGCTTTCATACTGATGGCAAGGACGTACATACTGAATTCATTTTTAGACACTCACAGAATCCAACTTTAAAAATTAAATATTTATACAAAGACCCATGTGGCTTAAATATTTTTATGACACATTAAGCACATGCTCTTTTATGAGCAAGTCAGTCCTGGGACATGCATTATAGATTCAAAGCTGTGTCCCACTCACATAATACTTTTCCATTTATTTCCAGTTTACAGTTGCAGCCTTTTAGAAACCTCCTTGCCAATCACATCTGACTCAACTGTCAAATTCTAAATTACCTCTGAATCTATGACCTCAAATTCAAGCCTGGCTCCTCTTTCTCTTTTTCTATAAGAATATATTTTTTATTTTTTGAGAAGACAGTAGACAGTAACTTCATAAAAATTCTGGAGTTGGTTAGTCCCATTATATGTGAGAAAGGAAAACATGGGGTGTGTGGGGAAGGTGGGGATTATGTACTCTTAGAGCATTAATAGCAGCTCTTTAGGATATTCCCTCAGCTACTACCACACAGGTTTCCCTTGATTATAACGGAAGCTGAGCTCAGCTCTGTACACTGACATTTAGGCAGCTGAATCCCCCACTTAATTGTAATCAATCCTGTGAATGTCTTTACAGGATCAGCACACAGTTGTTTTAGTAATTATGAGGAAAATACATTAAGTATTTGCTTGGACACTGTCTTGCTCCAGAGGCATGAAAGGGCAGTGTGGTTTCCCACGACAGACAGAAGATGTGCTCTTTTCCAGGCTCTATTTCATTCCCCTTCAATGAGCCCAAATATTTGGACTACAGAAGAAGGAATGGATTTTACCCTGAGACTCAAACTCTGGAAAAGACTAATACTTTGCATTGTTATAAAAGCAGGTTCCACAATATTTATGAACTATCACACAGGAAGTCAAGCATAAGATTAAGATTTCCCTGCAACTTCAAAATGAAAAATTAATCTAAAATTATACAGTGGCTTTCAGATTTCTTTTCATTAAATATGAAAGTAACAGTATAAATGTGGGAAGACTAATGAAAAATACTATTTGTTATGTTCTATAACAGTGGCCTTCATAGCTTCTTGATAACAAAGTTTTCCTCAGATGCACAATCCAACAACAGAAATCATAGCTTCAGTGTTTTGTATTTATTACTTTATTGATCTACTGTTTGATTGTAAACAATACAGCATTTGCAGACATCCAGGCCTACTGTTATTTAAAAAAAAATAAATAGCTCAGGGCTAAAAAAGGTTCTCTAAGCCTTGGTCTAAAAATTTATTTTTCCTCTCCAAATGCAGAGGCCTGATGCAAAGCAATCACTGCAGCAGCACATGTTCTAATTACCTCTCAGCAAATATTTTAGAAGTCTCGATATCCTGCTCCTATGCTAGATAACTCCAGCTTTATATATAACTTGATTTTGTCTTTTATATCTCCGTTTGCCAAAGGTAAAATAATGAAAGCTGCATAGATTTGAGAAGGTATTTGTAAACACACAGCAAAAAAAACATATACAGCTCCAGATTCTGGCTGCAGCAACCTACTTATATGAAAAAAAAGCTGTATATGTTTTTAAAAACTAGAAAAGATATTTTTCAGAATAAGGTTTCTCCTACTATTTCCAAAGAAACAAGTTTACACTACATTTTCATTTCTCAACAGTGTTATCATCATGATTCTTAAAAGTTTCCTTAATGAGTGTATTGGAAATGGAAATAGAGCTATACAACTATATCAAAGCAGAAAATTAAATAAGTACCATTTTATCACTGCAAGGCACACACCTTTGCAGATATAGGAATTATAAATTATAGGAATTATAAATTTTGCCACTAGGAATTATAAATTTTGTCTTTAAAATATAACAGACACTATTTTTCATTACTAAATGGAAATACAGGGCTTTATATAAACCCAGCTGAGCTAACCCCAAGCTGACCTGATGCCAACAGGAACTACACCAAGCTTGTATTATTTAGAGGGTTTTTTTTTCCAAGAAGTTTGTTTAGAGATTGCAGTTTCTCTGTTTTTTTTGCATCCAGCCTTCTAGGATTAACAACTGTACATAAGTTTCTCTGCTGGAATCCTGGAAGTATCTCCTGTGGAGCAGGGCTGCTGAACTTTTGAATACCTCAGTACCATTGGGACTGTTTACTGCTTCAACAAGTCTTTCTATCATAAGCTGTAGCTACTGTTTGAATAATTACAAAACTGACAAGGTTACTTTTTGAGAGAGGAAAGGGTAGTTGTTTGGGAAAAGGAGGCAAAATCATAATTAGAGATGGAAAAATACCTTTAAGGCCAGAAAAAAAATTAAGTAGGGCAGTAACTACGGATATGCTTTTCCAGCTCACCGAAGTCCATACTATTAAATGTACTGAAATACTAAACTCCAGGAAGCGATACTGAAATCATAAACAGAGAGAAGTATTCATATCTTAATAAAATACAGAAAATATTATTTCCTCATATCTATTTTTATGACCAACAAGCTCTGCAAAGCAAGAGCATGAATCTACTGCTACCCTTCCTATTCTACTGACTTGAAATTGGAAAGCAGAGGAAACTGCACTTGCACTTCAAGTGATTCATTGGTGCCATAAGCTCACACTAAATGAACCAGACCACTCTTCTGCTGAAGCAGGAACCAATTGCTCAGAATGAAAAGATAGTTCTAGTAGTTGCATATATGCAGTAGTCATATCTGGGTTTTTTCCTGGCTCCTCAATAAGCTTCCCTGGCAAATCACTTAGGTTGTAAAGGTGCGCAGCACAAAGCAGCTGAAAAACCTATTCTATAATTTTGTTTATATAAGCTTGTTTAAAAACCATAATTTTCATGGACATGCTCTGATTATAGTGAGATATATGACCACCTTGCTTTGTTGGAAACTACACCACCACTGCTTAGATATACAACACTTCGCATTGTCCATTCAGATCTGCATGAGATCAGTGCCCTCAGTTTAAATTATGGAGAATCGATACATTTATCTTTGAATACTGCAGTAAACATCAAGACAGTTCAGAAAAATAGGTAACAAGGAGATAAAGGTTTGTGCATATAAAGATATGCTTAGTTACCCAATGATTATACAGTTCTCAAACATTGCCTCTTCCAGAAGCATGGAAATTGTTATTCTTTTCTCCCATAAATTAAACATATATCAAATTTACATTCTACCATAAATACCCTCAAATACTTCTTCATCTTTTCTTATTTGTGAAACCTGCAAGATTCAAGAAAGAAAGAAACCAAGAAGGTATGATTTTAAGAACAGTACCAAAAATGTATAGTATTATAATTGATATATGGAGCTCCATGTCTGCCTGCAACAATGGAAGGCTTTTGTTAACTTCATGTTTCATGTTTGCAAGTCTCCTGGGGACTCAACAGTGCATCTGACTATCACCCAAACACACTCAACACATAGAAACTGCTATCCAATTTAGTTAGAATGCTGTAAGGCAGAGCACAGTCTCTGTAACAGCTATATGATCACTACTGAGAAATATTTGCCTTGCCATTTTTTACAATACCACATTACAATGAATTATTTGAAAAATAATCCTGCAACTGTGCAGTTAAACCTGAAAAAAAGCACATCAGTAAAAGGAAAATTCATCCTCCAGGAGCTAAGAGGGCATAATTACTTGGGTTCCAAATTTTTAGAAGGTTTTCTGACCTACTTTTTCACACGTTAATAACCATTATAAACACATGTATGGGCTGTTGTATTCACACATGCTACCTGCATTATTTGATTAGTGTTCACTCAAGGCTGCAACACTTGCAAATCAGTGATTGCAGATTTCCTGCTGCCGCAGCAGATTAAACTCCACTTTGCTTCAGAGAGTCATCGTTCAGTAAACACAGGAGCCCAGATGCTACCACTGCCCTAATTCCACATCTGTGTCTGAAAGATGGATCATGAAGCCATTTCACCTCTAGATTAGTAAGGTCTACATTGAGAAAAAAAGGAGATAACTTGCCTAGTGAGGCACTGACCCATTTTACTCTGTATACTGGTTGAAAAAAGTGAAGCTATTTTTACAAGAGAGAGTTAAAAGCCTCTGCATGTAAGATTGAGAAGGTTATTACAATGCTTGCAATGATTTCCAGCCGCTAAGTATTGCGAAGCTGTTAAAAGACAAATGCTAATAAAATACATACAAGTATCTAATGATGTATAATGTGATGAGTTTCAGCTTAAATAAAGACCTAGGATTAGGAATGTTGGCTAGCAAATATGGACTGCTTACAGAATTCCTTACAGACTGGTAGACAAACCTATCACAAATATTTTCTGCAGTAGGATAGGTGGACTAACATCACCTGCTAGATTTGGATCCCTTGTGAGATACAAGAAAATGAGTAGCACCATGTCACACTCAGATTAGAAAATCAGCAGCTGTTTAGTCTATTGAGAACTCATCAGAATGACAGAAAAACATACTTTTTAATTAAACTACTCTCCCTGGGGCCTTATATCAGGGCAGACAATTTCTGAGATAAAGAAGCTCGGAAAATGTTGCATTTATTATTCCCCTGGATAATTTTAAATGTCTTGTTTTGGGGCATAGTGAGCTAATTCAAAGCACATACAATTCATTTCTCTGCTTCTTTTTTTACTCAAAAGCATCAGTCAGCTTTGAGATTTTACACCAAGAACTTTGGACTGGCTATGACAAAATGTAAGCAGTGGACTTGACCACACAAGTCAAAGGAGAGACAAGTACTAAGAGTGAGGGCTGTCTTGCAAAATTGATAACCATAAAATAATTCCAAATATGTATAGCAAAACAGAAATGTCTATTGGGCTCTAAAGAAAAGTGAGGCAGAAATAAAGGACTAAATACAATCTCTAAAGACTTGTGTCCTTCTTCCAGTACACCAACACTGTGAGGTAGCCATTCACCCTCTTCTTTCTCAGCTTTGTAACTTGAAAGATCCTGTTGGAGACAACAAATGCCATTAAAAAGTATTACAGAATCACCCAAGAGCAATGGGTGGTCATTTGAGAAGATGTGCAAATTAGAGTCTTCAGAGAGCTGGATGGCAGCAGCTCTAAGCTAGAAACCAAATAGTCACACTAGGATGGTGCTGTCCTTGAACGAAGAGGTGCTGGTTCCTGGCTGCCTCATGGCTAGAGAGCTGGGGTGGAGAGCACTCTGGATGTGTGGATATAAGAAAGGAATGCGAGATCTGCCTGTAATTTTTACGTTTTCTTTTAAAATGAAATGAGGACAAAGAATTTGCAATGAGAATTTGGATAACTGTGGAATTTTCACTGCACTGGCAGCCTATGAAGCGAGATAAAAGGGAAATTATGCAGTTTGAATCTTTTCATTGGCTCTTAAGCTCTTGTTAACATGCACAGTAAAATATGTCAGAGGCACATTAGCTATCTCAGCACTGCTTCACCTTATGCCAATAAAAAACACACATGACAGAGACCACAGTAAATGAGAGGTGAGGAAAGGGGTAAAGTGCTCACACATAGCAAGTTTTCACTCAACGATTTACTTTGGTGTGGCCTTTTCTTACAGAGGAGATTAAATAAAAAGCTCAGGAACATTAATTCAATCTTAGCATGCAGCCTGGGCACAACGGTTTAATCTGCACATTCTGCAGACGTGCAGTAGAGCACTGAGTTTAATTGTTGAAAGAATACCATATGGTTCCTCCTCATCACAGCACTTTCTCATTTTTTTTGACTTCCACTTGTCTTCAAATAATCAGAAATATTTAGTTCCAAGTGTAAAGTCATACTTTGGATCCCTATACATGATGAGTCACTTTGTACACAAATGCTTCTACTACAAAGCACCATCACAAATGAAAAATAACGCAGTCAAAATTATAGCATCTGGCCTTTTATCAGAATGGAAATTGTGTAGTGAAGATAAATTAATCAAAAGAAAACACAAACGCAGATCTCTCACTAGAAGATCATTTACACTCTAATTTGTGTGGACACTTAGAGTTGCTATAATTACTTCTAAAATATATATATATTCAGCTTGTCTTACTCCTACAAGCCTTACAACCCACTCTTCTTTTTTTCTGTATAGTTTATTTCCTATCATGTGTTTCTAAAGATAAGTATTGACGCCAGTTTACACTGTGCTGTTCTTAAGCAAACATTTGCTCCCCCTACCACTGACCATAAATCAGTCAGTAAATGGCTGCATTTTTATGCAGAAAAGGTTTGCAGGGAACTGTCACTCAGAGACAGTTCATAAGAAAGCCTGTTTTTTGGGAATAGAAATCAGAGCAAGACTGCCCACCCACCACAGCTTTGTGTAGGATTGCCTTAGCCTACTCAGGCTTAACATTTTACACACTGGAGGTGTGAGGACCTCAGCTGTGAGCTGCCCACCTCACTAGTTCCAGAGCTGCTCCTCAGAAACTGCTACTTGCTACTTTATTCCTTTTTTCCAGCTTTGGATTCTGCTAATAAGAGCACAAACACTTAAGGAGTACAAAATCTCACCTTTTTCTGAAACAATAACTTATACCTACTCAGAATTCAGTAAGATCCTTGCTTTAGAATGCAGAAGGTTCAGTCAGAGCAGTTCTTGATATATGCAGTGATTCAGGTAGGACTTCAGCCAACAAAACAACTTCAGAAGCACAGACCCTTGGCATAGCATTTCTAATGGCAGGGGGTGTTGTGCATTAGTGAATCTTGGGCTGACTGCAAATGTTACTTTTTCATGGAATGGTATGATTAGTAGTAGTATAAAGTAACTTTTTCTATATAGAATCTTAAATTTAGTTTTTACACTCTCACTGATAGGAAAATAACTGTACTGGATGTTCAAATTGCACCTGCATGGAATCTAATGATAGAGAACAACCATTAAGAACTTCATTGTAAAAATAGGGGCTCTGTCCCTTTTCAGATTTTATAATGGGATATTTTATGTATATTATTTATTCAGTAATGCAAGGGGATTTTTTGCTAAACAGTAAATTCAAAGCCACAATGAGCTCAACACACTGGGTTTTGTGCCTCTTTATCATCTAACACACCAAAACCCCCCACTTATTTGCTATCTCTCTTAGATGTTATCCTATTTGTTGCCCTCATCTTTCCCCTTGAGCAGAAGCTATACAGAGGACATAAATCATATTGTTCAGCAGCTTTGAAGAGGAGGTTAGCTTTTTCTCCCAATGTGAAATTAAAATGATTTGAAACTTTTCATGAAACCAAGCTGCAGCAAAATAGCTGTTTTCAGAGAAAGGTCAGATTTTCAATTCAATCCTCTCAAAAACCTTATAAGCACTGCAGAAATGACAGAACTATCAAAACATCCACAAAATACTTCTGCTTCAGTAAAACTGTATGTTTGATAAATCATAATTTTACCTACTCCATTATAAATATTTAATGACTTTGCTTTCTCCCTTTGAATTCTGCTCCCTCGCTGCTGCCCATTTCTATGTTAGTCTGAGATCTGTTGGTGACATCCTACCCAGCTGCATTTTGTGCCTTTTGGTTTTTTTCATATTTTAGAAAAATTACTCTTCCTTGTTTTTTTATACTTGCTAGAAACTGGGAATTAGAGCTGTGCACAAAACAGGTCACACTTGTCATAGGTTGTAACAGGTGTGGAATTTCAATCTTGTTTGAAGTTACTATTTGCTAGGAACTTGGACTTTCTAGAAATTTCTAATCACTAGATTTCTTGCCCTCAAAACACACATGATTTTGTAAACTTGTATTTGGGAAATGTAATAGGGGTTCTTCCCTCACCTACTGTCCCAATTCAGCATCTGAATGAGAAACTTCCTGTTCATGGAAAACAGTGCACATGGGAAGGTGTAAAACTGGACTAAATTCAATTGAAAGATTCTAATTGATTTCAGCATGGAGCAAACCATGCTGTGGACGAATATTTCAGTTTCATCTCTACATGAAACTATTCCTAGGTTTATTATCTATTACTTTAAGTTACTTTACATTTTTGTTTCTTTTTGCATATTTTGCATGTCTAAGATTTAAGACTTCTGTGGGAGTTCAGAAGTATGAAATTAAGTATAGATGTAAGTCTTTACAGAGCCAACCTTTTAAATGCTTCATAATGTGAAGTCCCAAGGACATTTCTGTATCTGTTTTATGAGCAAATTAGATACCACATTTAAAAAAAACAAACCAACCAACAAACAAAACAACCCCACAAAAAAGTAACACTAAAAACAACAAAAAAACCCAACAAGATTAAGATTATCTGACAACAGTTGAAGTAAAAAATACAACCTGAGTCTTAATGACTAGGTACAAAATTTACATTGATTTCAATGGCAGAAGCCATTCCCTTGCTGAATATACTGGTGAAAACCATAACTGCTAAAGGCTGGTTGGTATCCTCGGTTAACCGAGGCACAACAAAGTTAAACCCTGAAGTACAGAAATGGACACAGCTTTCTCAGTCACCATATGCTGTTAAGTATACTGCAGGTCTTGCTGAGAGAACAGATTATTTTTCTACTTAGTCTGTATTCCATCCCCACTTTCATTCCAGAAAATAAGAACCAAAGCTTATTTTTTATAAGGGGCTATAACTGAACTTTCATTGCAATTTACTGTTTAATTTGAAATTAATGGAATGAAGGATGCAACTATTAAAATCCAACTTGTGCAATATAAAGCAATAAAAACGTAACGCCATGAAAATTGTGCAACAATAAACTATTTCAGCAATTCAGAATGTGAAAATAACTATGTATATACTTTCTGTTTAACTGCTCCTTAACAATGTAAAGAAAAAAAAATTATATTTGCAAATACATTATATTTGTGTCTGAAGTAAATTAAAATATTTACACATCTGGTAGGAAACGTAACCAAAGTATTTTATCGAGAAAGCCATTTTTTCAGTTAACACTAGACACTCTTTAGTAGTACTTGCATTTATACCACCAGGACTGGACAAGCAGAATGTGATGGGCTGTTGCAGTTCTGCTTTGGGAATGCTTGGCTCCAGCCCTGGGAAGCAAATGCTGTGTCGGCAGAGCTTTTAGAATAGACATTTACGGACTTGAATTTCTGGGTGACAAATGGTTTTCTGGAAGAAGGAATAGACTAAATGCTTGTCAGGGCATTTGCTGAAAACAGCTTAACTGTTAGCTCTGCCATGAAAAGGCCTACACTTTTTGGAACATTTGGATTTCATTTAAAAACTGGTGTTTTCTCTCCATTAATATAATGCAAAGTTTTCTTCTTTAAATGACGAATAATGGCACTGTTACCTGTACTGATTTGTTTTCTTTACTCAGAACATACCTGCTTGTTCCCACAACACAAATAACTGCTTATAGTTTGTTCTCCTATTAGCCCTGCAGCACTTAACTAAAACTGAATGAACTTGATCATGTTTTTGCTTGCACATAATTAACAGACTTGTTTACTAAAAGCCTCATTTCCAGATATATTGAGTAAATGCTGATCCTCTGAGCTTCAATGGAAACTGCAGGTGGATAGAAAGCCCAAGTCCAGACCATCTATCACAACCGTACTTGAGAAAAAGAACATCATTGCACACATATTTTTAAGGGCACAGTTTGAAGACAGAGGGATGAAACAGTTACCAATGAGAGCCTGAGGAATCTTTATTCCCAGAAAATCTTTAGATAAAACATCTCTATAAGACAGGGCTGAGCTTATAGATATAACAGAAAAAGCTGATTATTTGTTTGCAAATGGCATATGCAGGAAAATAATGAAACACAAAGAGAGACAAACAATGCATTTAAGAACTCAGTTATTCTTTCCTTAGCACAGAGCCCTGTTTCCAATGTAGGCTTTTTTTTTTTTTTTCAAAATATGCACTTCAACCAATTTCTCACAGAATAAACTGCTCTTCCTGCAGGAAATCCATTTCTGGCCTCATCTACCCAGTGATCTCTGTCCTACAGGAGCCTTTCCAAGGTCCTTCTACCACCATGAATAGGAAGGAAATCAGGATAAAAAAACCCATTACAACAGAACATAGAAATTAAATAATACAGAGAAGCCACCATGCTTGTGCTAAGGTAGACTGTATGCTGCCTGTAGGACAGTTACACACAATCAGGTGATGGGGGTCACCTCCACAAAGCCTAGCAAACATCCAGGAACAACTTGGATTTAGAACCAAGAACTGCCCACTCACCTCCCCTCTGGCTCTGGGCATGGGACTGTCCTGACCAGAAGGATCCCAGAGGAACGTGGTGTTCTCAAGCAAGTAAATCTCACCTGATGGGAGTTATTTGAATAGTCCAAAATGCATTAATATCAGATTTGGGGTTAAGGAAAAATAGGCAGCCTCAACTGACAAAAAAGCCCAGCAAGAACCAACATCATCCTCCCAGTATTGTTATATAATAAGTATATCAAGACTGTCAAAATTAATTCTTCAGACACTGTGATAGCTCACTTAGCAGATTCTAACTACTTAAACAGCCATAATTGTAGAGAGAGACACAAGCAAGTAACCCTTGAAGAAATTTTTGTATTATAGGTCTGATAAATGCGATGGAATGGAAGGAATGCTACTGAAGCTCTTATCATCCTTGACAAGCTGTGATTTTCAAATTATGAAGTATGTCAACTTCTACATCTATAAACCACATTCTGTAAATGGGGTAACAAAGCTTCCCAGCTGTGGCACTGGTACAAATTTGTGTGATGGTATCTGAAAACAACCTGCTTGACATGTTTCAGGTGATGTAGCAGCTCCCTCTCCGCCTTCTCAGAATTCTGGGAATACTCAGATGAGAGCATGTTTGCATACATTTGTACTGCAGAGAGAAGGTGGAAAAATACTAGGGATTATAAAAATTTAAAAAACATACAGTGTGGTTTTCTGGATTTTATACTAAAAATACTACTAACATGGGAAAACAAAGTCTTGAGTTCCTGCACTCCCTCTCTTTTAAAAGCATTATACCCACATGGAATTGCATCAAGAAAGGGTAGTGCTGCATGAGGCAAAAGAAGAAACAAAAAAATGATGAAAACAAGCCTTACAAAGAAAAACCTGAGGTGTCTTTGAATGAACAATGAATAGGCTATCAATGGGATTCCTGCTCCCAGCCAGGGTTAGTGAACCATAAATTCCAGGCTGAGATCTAAACCAAGATGGCAGTGAAGTGTTGAAAATTCCTGCCCTAAGAATGGAGAAGTCAGTTGTCAGCAGGTGGCTGATGGAGAAAAGGGCAGGAGGCTGATGCATGCATGGTGTTATCCTGCTATAGGTTATAGACAGACCTAGTATGACCAGTGATCAGAAAGATTATTATTCTAATCTAACCTTGCAACCTAAAAATAACTAATCTGTGGAATTCCACCATAAGACAGGTTCAACAGAGACAAGCACAGTCAAATTCAACTGAGGCAAAAGACTGTAAGGGTCTGATGGGGAAGGGAGAGGCAATGACTAATCCAGATACGTCAAAGCCTCAAGGATATTTAAAAAAATGGTAGTTTATTGTCCTGTCTCATGTAGGGTAAATACTATAATATAAAGCTGTTAGAGAGACCCATCTCCTGGAAGTGGGTGGAGAAACTACAGAACAAGGCCTGTATGCAGCTTATCTCCAAGACTTCATGCCATTTTTAATAAAAAGCAGAAGTGTCCAGATTT
The DNA here is from genome assembly GCF_000747805.2 of Chaetura pelagica. Lineage (NCBI taxonomy): Eukaryota > Metazoa > Chordata > Aves > Apodiformes > Apodidae > Chaetura > Chaetura pelagica. The sequence goes on along the minus strand of NW_009953191.1, from coordinate 199,739 downwards.
TCAACACAGCCAGCAAAGTGATTTTACCAGTCTATCAGGAATATACCAAGGAAGCTGTCCTGGTTTGAGCCAGGATGAAGCCAATTTTTCTTTTTACTGATTTTTTTTTTTCCTTCAGTAAGCTTTCTTGTAACTAGCAACAGTGTGTTCTGCTAGGCTGATAAGACAGTGGAATGTTTTTCTAACTACTGAGGCTTCAAGGTCGCACCTGCACTCTGCCGGCTCAGACACTATGGGGAGATCTGTGACCCCCCCCGTAGGAGGCTGAGTTAGACAGACAGCAAAATTGGCCAAAGATATTCCATTCCATATATCTACATAAGCTCAAAGGAAGGTCAGAGATCACAGAAGACAACTTCCTTCCTTCTTCTCCTCCCCTTCTCTTCCGTCCATGGCCGGCGTCCAGGGAGGACTCTGTTCATCCATCACCGTCGACCCTTAGGCTCGAGATCTCCTGACCCCCATAACTCTCTGCTCTCCTCCAGCAGCAGCTCTGGGATTCCTCGGGACTCTTCCCAATTCAGGGAAGTGCTGTGGGAGTTGCTGGGGGTGGGGGGAGGCGAGAGGCTTTTGCCCATACCTGAATATATCTGTATATAATTGTATATATTTTCTTGTATGATTCATTAGTGTTTTAATTAAAGCTGTGTAGTTTAGTTTTCAATCCAGTCAAGTCTCTCTCTTTTTCTCTCTCTCCTTCCCTACCTGGGTGGGGAGGGGAGGGGATCGAGAGCATTGTTGTCGGACCCGAGTCAAACGGCGACAGAAGCAAACGTGCGATTTATTCTGTGCATGCCATGATTTCCTGAATTCAGACAGACTTTTTTTGAACTAAAATTTCATAAATATATACACACTTTTTTGAACTTTCATAACTTTGTCAGCCCACAGGACAAGTGGGGAAGATCTAAAGATGTCATTCATTTTGAATACAACGTGGCCCTTTGTGACCACTGCCATCAAGGGATTACCTGAGGCACAAACTGCAAGATCTGGTCCTGAATGAGATGCAGGTAGAGCCTATTCAGGCTAAAGAATTCACACTACTTAGAGGTCTTTGAATCTGCACCCTCTTCCCTCTAGGGTATCACCAAAAACCTCTTGCTATGAAATGCTCAGAACAATCTACAAAAAATATTAAACACAAATGCATTGCTCAAGTGTTACAGACATCAGCATCTGCTCTGCAGAATCTTTCAGGATAACAACTTCACAGATAAGAGATCAAAATTCTAAATGTTTTACTTCTGAAAAAGAAACTTTTTTTTTTTTTTTTTTACAAGCTAAACTGAACATATTGAAAATGGAAACTGCTGAGGCACAATAAACACTGAAGCTCCATCTGCAGTTTTACAGTGTTGTTATTCATGCAATGACTTTCCTTTAAAATACTTTTAAAGAACTACCCAGGTTGATCATAAAAATCTATGTATTATAGCCATTACATTTCTTAAACCTTTAATTTTTTCATGTTTAGCTCTGCAGTGACAACGGGATGAAAAAAGGTGAAATGGATTATGTTGCTCATGCTTTCAGTTTGACAAAATTTCCTATTATTATTCCTATTTATAAAGAGGGCTCCTAGCCCCCTCTTTGATCCATAGCTTTGTTGTTAGATCTCAGTTTCCCTGCCATGACTTCTAATGTCTCTCTTCTTCAAAAACATCATGACAATTGGTTCTGAGAGACACAAGTCTGTTAAAAGCAGTCCTGCACCCCCACCTCCCTTTTTTCAGTGTTGTGTTTACATTCAATAGAGGTTTTAAGATGGGATGGTCGTCTACACTATCCAAATTTGACCAAGTTTTCATCTTCTAAGAAAATCAGCATTCACACATGTTGAACAAAGTTGGCAGATAAACAGTCTCAGGTGCTGAGATCATGTATTGGCTGCGCAGGACTTCCTGTGAAATTTCTTATCCCAATCTGAATAATTATTTAGGGTCATACTAGACCTGAGAACTGGAATACAGGTTTTCAGTTCTTCCCTGCATGGCATTTTCTAATTCAGACATGTTTAAAATTCTTCTAATAATTTTCCATAAAGGAGACTATTGCGAAAATATATAAGCTAATGCCTTCTGCTGGGCATAATTCAGTCACAGGTTTATTGCAGAAGACAGTGCTTCATACATACCATTTCTTTGTGCAATTGCTGCAGTCAAAGCATTCAGTAGGATCTAAAAGTAAGAAGCCAGAATTAATCCCCAAGTTTTTACACAGTGCATCCTATTTTAGGGCTCTCACAGAAGGATGCTGTCATATGGGAAGTGTGGGAGCACATAAAATATCACTCTTTCTTACAGTCTTGCAGTGAAGAAAGATATTAATCATATGGACATACTATTCTCTCCTCTGGGTGAGAAGACAATCCAGTGACCTGGCAACCTCACTCCCTGTTAGCAAGTGAAATTTTAATATGGAACTTCCCTTCTTTCTTAAAATCAAAACAGAACCAAAGCTCTTACAATGAGAAGAAGGTTCAGAGTAATAGTTTAAATATACAGAGAGAGGGGAAAACTAACCATTGACACTAGACATATTCAGTCTTAGATTTTTTGTATGACAGATTAAGCAGTCACCACCTCCATTCTGTTGGTAATTTTGGTAGTTCTTTTGATATGTTTGATTTATCAGCTCATTCCTCTCTGCTCCAGCTACCTAGCTTTCCATATCTGCCACTCCTTTATCTGATGTCAGGCAAAAGTTCAAAAGACTGAAAACAAAGAAAAGAACCAGAGTGGGTGATCACACGCAGTGCATTGCATTCAATTATTTCATGAAGCTGCTTAAATTATTCAAGTCCCTCTTCTGTTTATAACCTTGAGAAACTTTCTCTCCAGAATAGCTTGTTGCGGTAGCTGGTTTAAAAGCAGTAAGTACAAATAATGGGGTGATGTAGTTTAATTGAGAATTTAGCCTAGGTTGACTTCTTACAGTATTCTATATTCAAACCTCTGAGTTCGGCCTGAATTGAATAGAAACATTGTCTCTCATACCAAGAGTACTAAATCAGGTTGCAGAGGAATTTACTTGCCCACACCAAAATGATTTTGTTCTCTGTCAGCATTAACTTAGCAACTAGACCTGACCATTAGTTTTCAATCTCCTGTAGCTGACCAAACTGAAAGGTGCTAATAAAGAAGCAAAAATGAGTGAAGAAAACACATGGGAGATAAAGCAATCACAGCTGAAAGACTCGGTTTACTCATTTTCTCCTTCAACAAGTCTGTCCTGCTCAGAAGAATTCAAGCACATTAACACTCTCAAAATGAAAAAGTTAAGTGTTTGTTACCTCCTGAAAAAAACAGGAAAGGAAATGTGAATGTGGAAGTAAAAAAAAAATTTAAAAAATTAATCATGCCTACATAACAATCATAGCCAAAATGTAATATGGGGACAACAAGTTCACGAAGTTGCCAGTCATTGTAAATGATATGACACTTTCTTTTCAATAGTATTTTTGGGGAGGTGCTAATAAAGAAGCAAAAATGAGTGAAGAAAACACATGGGAGATAAAGCAATCACAGCTGAAAGACTCGGTTTACTCATTTTCTCCTTCAACAAGTCTGTCCTGCTCAGAAGAATTCAAGCACATTAACACTCTCAAAATGAAAAAGTTAAGTGTTTGTTACCTCCTGAAAAAAACAGGAAAGGAAATGTGAATGTGGAAGTAAAAAAAAAATTTAAAAAATTAATCATGCCTACATAACAATCATAGCCAAAATGTAATATGGGGACAACAAGTTCACGAAGTTGCCAGTCATTGTAAATGATATGACACTTTCTTTTCAATAGTATTTTTGGGGCTGTTTCCCTCTCCCTTTTTTTTTTTTTTTTTTTTTTTTTTTTAATATTGCTGTGATTTTGCTATGAAAGGAATTTAAATGGCTCATGTCCAACTGCCCACTGCTGAATTCACAGTATGGATGAATGTACTTATATATCTGCTACCAAATAGGTCCTAATGTAGGAACATTATTAAAAAGCTATTTTTTGGGTGTAATATACATAGCTCAAACTACATGTAGGTGTAGAACTTGAAAAATAAATAAATAATAATAATAAAAAAACAAATCCCTAGGAAAAAAGATATCCCTGAAGATTTCTTTGAAACCAACTTTCAGTTCCAACTAGTGTGTATTTAATGTCCTCTTCAATATTACCCATGGAAGAATGAAATATATTGGGAGTTTTTCTTCAGAGAGATCAGAATCATCTTCTTCAAATAATGATTTAATATAGTGCTCTAAATACAGTTAAACCAGCAGTAAATACATCTTATCAGTCCAGCTACTCTGGATTAATTTTTCAGAATAGATTTCTGCTTATAATAGTATTTATTTTCTGACAGTTTTGAATTCATTTATCCATACCATTCCCCATAAAAGACTGTAAACAAAATTTTGCTGAATATAAAGTAAATTACAGCATCAATGACTTAAAATTAAATCAAGCCACTAGTGAAACAGTGAATTTTACCCGAAACACTGCCACTACAACTGAATTTAAAACCTGCTCGTTATTTGCTGTTTCAGAACAGATTTGCTTTTTTATTTTTTTAATCTTGGTTTCACTTGCTGTGCCTTGGAAATCTCTGAAGTCACAGAAAGCTTCCTGGGAAGACACAATTGTTCCAAATCACCAGGCTTCCTTAGACCTCTTACAGGATGTTGACTGAAAAGACAGAAGACAGAGAGATGCTTGTCCCAAAAAGTCTGCAGTCCATTAGTACAGCTCATATACTTCTGAGACTGCCTAATAGGCAAACTGAGACAGAAAGGGAGCCCCAAGTGCAATTTTGGAAAGATAGAAAGAAAAAAAAAGGCTGGGGGGAATCCTCAAAATCAATTACAAAATCCCACAGAAAATTAAGGCATTTGAGAAAAACTGAAACATAAAAACATGAAACTGCAAACTGGGCATGAACTTATATCAGGAATACTTGCATAGCACCAGGACCAATTGCGTAGACAGGACAGGGAGCAAGTAAGCCTGGAACAAACTTACCACAACAGTTTCACAGGCTATGATCCTCCAAAAAAAATTGAAAGTACATTGATAATTTCTATCACTCAGAAATTTTGCATGGTTATTGTCACACAGCACATGTAATTTAAGCCTGTGTATGCTGGGTGCTTATCACACAGATTAAATAAATGCCATAGTCACCTCTTCCAAATTCAATATCACAGAAATAGCTTGGTCTCCAAGCTGACAACATATGAATAAGAACAGGAAACAATCAAAGATTGCTGAAGATTAAAGAAATTAAGAAACTATATCTTAATTGGAGGAACTGTGAGCTGCTCAGTGTGGCTCAGCACTTTCAAAAGAGAAACCTGCCAGTATTAGGTCCTAGACTGCATCTTCCATCCCTTAAACAAGCACATAGCAAGGAAGGTTCAGACCAGCCTTTGGAGTTGGGCTTGAGGCAATGTGGTAGTTTTTTTACTCTCAGATTAAAATAAAGCTTAAACTGGAACAGGATCACGTCTCACTGACCTGTTTGCACTTGAGAGTATTGCATCTCCTTGATTGGATGAAATGATCTTGATTGCAATTTACTCAATCTAAGGACATATTTGGATGCAGGCTAGTAAATATATTCAGTTGACTTGAGCACTTCTGTTGTTCTCCCAGTGATAGCTCTACTTCCCTGAATGTGTAACAGCAGACTGGTTTAGCTTTTAAACATTTCTAGTTTTTTAAGATACATTTACATATAATGGAAGATAGAGGTGGTAAAGAATTTTTCATGAAGCAGACTAAGTAAGACTTACTAAAGGAAGCAAAATTTCCAAGAAGTGATGAAAACAAAGTATGAAAAGGGAAGAGAGAAAGTAGAAAATGAAATGTATTTCAAAATAACCATGTATTTTACTTCATCATTTAATTAGCTCCTCCATAATGAAAAAAAGTGAGATTAAGTATGCAGTGTGCATTATGGGAAAACTATCCACACTTTCAAAATTAAAGAGTGGAAAAATTAAATATTCTCCATCTCTGTGCAAGTCATTCTGCACTATAATACATATTTTAATATGCCTCACTATTCAGCTTCAAAGGAGTGTCCTTAATGGCAGAGATTCAGTTTTTTTTGGGAAAGACAGATGAGAACTAGATGGAATGGAACCATAATGGAAATTCTATGCCAAAATATATATAATTCAATTACCACACATGGCTGACACCTCAAATGAAATTAATGAATTGCATTGTCCAATATGCCTTTGAAATGATATTTAAACTAAGTCATTATTAATGGAATAATTAATGTTCCAAGTAATTGACAGGCCCTGCTTCAATTGCCATTAATTTATTCATTTACATGACTGGCTGTTCTTTAGCATATGGAAACTGATTTTGATATGGCTTTTCTATTAGTCAGGAAAAGTTTAAGCAGCAGCTGTATATAGGTCTTTAAAACCAAATTATGTTGCAGAAAGTGTGTCAATATTTGTCAATATTTGTTTTGTTAACAACTCCCTTCCACACGTCCACCACAACTGTGCCTTGGTGGATTACACCTGGGAACATTTCACTATGTTTTGCAGATGGGAGAATGGGATCTTCATCTTTTTGAAAAGTTGATTCACAGAATTTAATACATTTTTAAAGAAATACTGAAAGGAATATTCATGTGACAGATGAATGGATGGGGAATCATACTTAATTATGTTGAATCATAGCTTAAAATTGCTGTCTGCAAATCCTCTGTTGTTCTAACATGCTGCAAAACCTTTTCAATACAGTTTTTATGTAAGATACTACATAAGGCTTTATACTGCCCAATAACCCACTGAACTGAAGATTAACTGTCACCTCATGGGCAGCACATAAAGACAAGCACAGTTTAAATACTTGTTGCCTTCTTGCATTTAGCCATTGGAGGGCTCTGAATGCAATGCTGTCACCACAAGGTTTGCTCCACAAACCCAGGGACATTGGTACAAGGGAAGTATTATCTAGCAGCTCTTAACTTTTCAGGGCTTCATGCAGTATTCAAAGTACATTTATGTTCAGTTGAAAAGGATTCCTGGCAATGTTTTCTCACTTTGCAGTAAGCCTCTGGCATAAGTGCAAAACAAGTTTCTATATGTAAATGTCAGATTACTTGCTACGGCAAATTCCCACCTATGAAACAGCAAATACAAATACAAAATTAAATATTTAATTCCATTAAATTTAGGACAAACATTTCCTTCTCCAACCCATCAAACAGAAACCTGGAAGAACAGCCCTCTAAACTGGGATTCATATAAAACTGCACAGTTCACATAGGATGTGAGGACATCCAAAAAAACACTGCAGTCCATCCTGAGCTGTGGAGATCATGTCAGTAATTATTTCCCACGGTAAAGCCATTTGCTAGAGGATTCAGTTGAACACAGGTAAAATGACACAGCAGAATGGGAAACCAGCCTGATGTGAATTCCTCAACCACTATGTCAACACTTTTGTTTCCACGGAGGAAGGAGGTATAATATGCCCACTTTTAATTGGATGAAGCCACATATTTAAAACTGTAGCTTCTTTTCAGCATGAGAAAATGAACTTCAAATGCTAGAAACAAAAATACTCCATTTTTGAATTAAGCATACTCATGTATGAATATAATAAATTCCTATCAGTTGTAATAATGAAAAAGTAGTTTGAAAGTACAGAAATGAAACATGAATTTTCATTATACTCTAGCAGTCTGAGTTCCACTTTTCATCTTTTATAAACTTGGACCAAATCACTGCTGTGTCCAAAGATGTGCTAGAATTCTCTGACTCAGACTCTCACAGACCAGAAAAAATCCAAAAGCTAGTCAGTGGCTCAGTTCATGGACTTCTCTACTGCAGTGATTTAATGTGCTTATGCACAGGTTAAAAATTCCAGTATGACTTTAGAACAGGTTTGAAGCAGGAAGCTTATTTGATCCATAAGCAATGCTAGGGGCTGCATTTGGCTCTAGGGGGCAGCTCACTGCAACACAGAAGTTGATCTGAAGGAAAATCAAACTGAGGTGGCAGAAAGACATCATCCACACATAAATATAGCTGACATAATTAATCAATTCCTTAATTTCACTAAAAATTTGAGCTATATTTAAATGAAATGTGATCTCAAGAAAATAACGCATTAGGAAGAAAGTAATTATTTTAGCCAAATTATTTACACTTAACATTTATGTTTCCCCTTTTATAAAGAATTGTACAAAAAGAATGTAAGGGATGGTAAGAACAGAAACAGATGGGAATACTCATCATCAAACTACACTTCACTAGAAGATCTAAGCAGGCCCCTGCTCTTGGAAAGCTTTTGCTGAGATACTGAATGAAAGAGGAATTGCTGAAGATGGAAGGCAAGAGAGGAACATTTTCTCTCCCCTTACCTGAATGAATCAAGAAAGATGTCTAGTCTTGTCCAGCAAGAATTCAAACCAACTTGTTCTGCCAATTTTGGAAACAAAGCAAGCCTAGAAGAAAGGCAAAGACTTGGAGATGTGAATTTATTGTCTGTCCCTGGTGGAACGAAATGCAAATCAGTTTTGCATTACTGGACTTTAGTTTACTGGTGTGATTCTAGGCAAAAACTGTGAATGACTGACTAAGACACAGGTAAGTCCACAAACATTTCTTCCAAGCTGCCCAGATATGGAAATACTAGGACCCAAGTTGCCATCTTTCTTCAACTATTATTAAAAACAAGCTAGTCACAGATAACACTTGGAACCAATTCAACACTATATTTTTAACTCAATAAAAGCGTACAAGCATATGTTAACCTTACTGGGAAAATGGCCACATCCCTACCTAATGAGAGAAAAAATCTACTTACTAGTAACAGAAAAACTGTTTTCTTTACAGTAGGTCTACATAATTATTCATATTGAAATATAATTTGCTTTCAAGCCATGACAAAAGTGACATATTCCTTCCATGTTGAAATATATCACTAAGAGGTAATTTATCCTGAACAAATTGTGTGGGAAATGTAGATTTTTTTAATACCGCTGGGTATCTTAAAATCAATAAACAAACCCAAAGTATTTAATGCCTAGAAATAAGAACAACATGATTGTTGGAAAAGAAATGTCAAGATAAACCCCTACATAATTGGGAAATGTTTTTCATCTGGTATTCACTAGCTCCTGACACACACTACTAGTATAGTAATTTACATCTCTCTCCAGTTACATAGTCTGCAGAAAATACCATGAATACTTTGATTTGCTTTTGTGTTGCCAGCTGAAATTGAACGTGAAGAGTAGAATTATTTAATGTCACTAAGTTAGTAATTTCAGCCCAGAAGTGCCTGTCTGCAAATGCCTTTTAAAAATCAGAAATTGAACCAGAAAAAATTGTTTTACATTTGTGATTTATGGATTTAACAATAATGGAAATGTTTACATTTACTAGTTAAAAACATAAAGTGCACAGGCAGTTTGCAAATTGCTAGTATAGTCATACTATGCTTTTGTTTAGATATCAGAAAATTATAAAAATTATTCTGAGATAGAGTTTATATTTTAGTTCATATTTGCTGACAAAAAAGGGACAGGTGAGACCTTTTTCACAAAAAGGAATAAGCATTCTGTTCTTTTATTATAGAGAGTCAGTTAAACTTGTAAGCATAAACCTGCACTAATAGCAATCTTTCCTTGTCCCAAAAGGCTTTCCTTGATTTCATTACAGAAGAGAACCAAACCAGACTTTCTTTTACTTAATGATAAGAGAAATATTTTGCACCTATATGAAACACCTGTAAAACAATCTGAGAAAACAGCAATTTACTATTTGAAAAAACCTCACAGATAAATGTAAAATTATCAATATAATAATTTATTTACCTATGTGTCTCCTGTATAGAGGATTACTGATTGAGTTACTTTTGTTACTTGCCTGTACAGATTTTCTTTCCCTCTCCTGCATTTAAATTAATATGCAAATATACTGGCATTTCTTTAATGAGCTTGTATTTGTCAGCCCAGCATGCGGGACCACATTTGCCAGCACAGTGAAGTTGCCCTTCCAATTTTACCATCTTATTTGCTGCAAATAAACTTTTGAGACCCAGAATTTTTCTCTCAAGTTACCATGCAAGGCTGAAAGGCTCTTCTTTGATGACACCTATTTACTGAGCTTGCCAAGCGACACCAACACATGGCCATGGCCCATCCTCACCATTAATTCTCAACCTCATGCTACAATATTTTTCAGTTATTCATAGAAAAATACTCATTGGAATGTGTTGTGAAAGAGATTGTGAACGGAGCAAAGCTAAAAATAACTCTTAAAAAAACAACCTCAAGTCTTCATACTTTGACTTTTAAATGCCATTTTCACACCCATAATCAACCCACTCATGCAAATACAAATATTAGTTGGGCTTTGCCTTTAATTCTTATGCTCATTAATGTTCATTTCCCAAAGAACCATAATTTTGGCTTGGAAACTCATGGAAGAACCTGAGAGTACATCCAAGTACAACGATAGGCATAAATTCATTAGTGGCATGTCTTTGAAAGGTTAGAGGGATTTTTATGTTGTTTTTTAAAATTTGAAGGCATATCTTGCTGCTTTTTTTTTTTTTTTTTTTGTATGAACTTAGGAGATTTGCTGTTGGTCCCAATGGAGCACAGCTTATTTTTTTAGAAGAAATCATGGTAAAGAGCTATTTTTTCATAAGAGAAATACTGTCTACTTCAGCTGAAGATGGGTTGAATCATTTTACAAACCAGAAAATGTAACATCCCTTTCTCCTGTTGAAGAAGTGATGAGGTGTTTTCCCTACTTTTCCTACACGTGTAGTCAAAAGGCGAAGGGAAAATAAATACACATATGCAGCCCTTCTTTAGGAATGGTGTCACTTTAGAAGAGCAAGAAGTCATACAGTCAACTACAGTGCAAATGCTCTTTTGAAATATAATTCACAATGAAGGAAAGCTACTACTTACAGCAAGTAGTTAGTATAGTTCAAGATGACTTGGATACACTCCCATTAAAGTAGATTGGTAGATTAAATGTAACTGAAAATATTGTTATTCTCAAACATCTCTCATTTTTCTGGGTTATAGTTCAATACACAAACAGAAGTTGAAATTGCTTAGAAAGCTTTGGATGTGACATGGTGTGATGAAACACTACCTACGAAGGAAAATGTCCATAAATTAATTCCAAAGGCATTGAACAAAACAACAATTTTGGAAACAAAACAGAAATGCACTCAAATTAAGCCCTCTTAAAGCTTTTAACAGGGTTGCTTTACAAATAATTGAAAGTGAAGTACTCAGGTATTAGGCAAAAAGAGGGCAAGTACATAAGAAGGTGGCACAGGAATATTAAGAAAACAAGCTCTTAATGTAGTCATGGGTCTTATAAATCTTTGTTTTCAAGCACAAAATGGAACATTCACAAACACAAAATAAAAACTGGTTAAGAATGGATCCTCATTAATGCACCTTCTATTGAAATTATAGAAGTTATGGTGCTAGGCCAGAATTTGTTCTATTGTTCATATACAGGACATTAAAAACATTCCAAGAAATAGAGTCAGTAAAATGAAACAAAGCATGAAATGATAACAGCCCAGACAAGCCTTTAGTGCTTTGGATTGTTTTTTGCTGTTTTCTATCTCTCCTCAGGTTTAAAGCATCCACAAATTCTAATTCAAGAACTTCTGAATCGAGGAACCAGCACCAGGGATGGGTAAACAGGAAGAAAATAATGCTGCAAGGTAACTTGAGTGCATTGCTGAAGAGGACTGGTTTTAAGTCCAATAAGTGTTTGCTTATCCTCAGCCATTTGGCTTGAGGGGCCCTGTGTAATTTAGTGGTAGATGCTGGTGACAGTTGTACTGCACCCCAGTGCCTCCCTCTAGCTCTGCAAACTTCGCAACACTTTTCCATTCTTATCCTTTTTCAGTCTTTTATTTCTTTCTCATGTTCATAGAGACACAAAGCAACATTTAATCACAGTGATTCAGTAATCAAAAGTAGGGCTTGTCTAAGGGTCAAATATTAGTTTGTTTTACAAAGAAACCAAGGATGATTCCTCAGAAGTACTATAAAGCTTAATTGGGTTGTGATGATGGCATAAAAAATCCTTTCATCCACTTTTATAACAGCAGCTCCTAGCAACCAGTCATTTCAGCCTGGCGATCCTACCTGCCAGGGCCCAGATATGGGACACAATCTGTGATAAAACTCACAACGCCCAAGCAGGAAAATGCAAAATTATGGGCAATTCACTTCCTCTGTGTAAATTGCCCTATTTCCAGCATCTGTAATTTTGAACTACAGAACTACAGGATGCCAAGTTTGTGTCAATCGTAAGTAATCTTGGGATTAAATACATAACAAAGGCCCTTAAGGCAATCACAACCTAAAAGCCTAACATAGTTTGGATGTTAAATGTTAAGTCAACTAACATTTAATTAGTGAAAAAATTCAAAGTATTCTGAAGTAGAGAAATTAAGCTTTTTCTAAAAATCTTGTTTGGTTGGTTTTTTTCCTAATGTGCCTTATTAATGAAAGTCATATTAGAATTATTTGGTTTTGTTTTGTCTTTCTAATCTTACATTCTTAAAACCTAATATTAACATGTCTTAGAGGGAGAGAGGGAATCAGTGGTAAAACTTCTCAATTCAGCAAGCAAAATAGACACATACTGATACATTTCAAAGGGTGTATTGTGCCATTCTAATCTTTTATATCATTCTAATTTTGTTCAGCTTCCCCAATTACATTAATCACCTTTGACACCATCACAATACCTAACACTTCTTTCCCATCCATCTCACATGTTATCAGGAGAATCTCATAGGCTTTTTACCGTTATTCTTCTGTCCTTGTCCTCTATCATCAGAGACCACAAAGCTGAGACATGCTTCTTATCTACTCCTTTTATCAGCCTCAGTAACATATCCTTATGTTCCTTGATGCAATTTTTTTTGCCCAGCCTGACAAGTCTCCGTATTTCCTCTTGCAGTGTAAGCTTACATGATTTTTCCTTGCTTCACACAAAACCCAACCAAACAAAACCAATTTGCATCCTTCCCACCACTTGTGTATCCATACTGTTCCCTAGCTACTTGCCCTAATGATTCAGTATGCTCCTTCTTAAAGCTGAAAGTCTCTTGAAAACTGCACCCCACCCACTCCCAGCATTTTCTGAGATCACTTGAAGACAGTGCATCAGTGACCATTCAAAATCTACAAGGGTTTGGGCTGCAAGTCCTCCTGCCATGAACATTTGAGATTTGTCAAGCTTACAACAATAAGGACCTCCCTAGAATTCACACTACGTCACACATTCAGGTTTCATAAACTTGGGAAATTTCTTTTCTTTGAGACATTACTCCCCTACTTTGTTTACAACTAGAAAACTGATGCTCTAGAAGTTAGAGTAAACCACATTCATTCTGACGTGCATTTTCTATTGCCTCAGTACTGCTTAAATATATAGGATGCGATTTTTAAAAAGCTCTTTAGCTTAAAAGAATACATCAAAAATTAAAAGTTGTATAACACATAGCACAATATTTTCACTTGTGAGCATATATGTGAGCAAACCTGTAAGTAAACTTCAGACAAGTAGCTGATTTTGCATTAGAGAATATTCAATATTATCTACAATGCAATTTAAAAATTTTAATTTAATAATACATTAGGCAATATTAAAATAGTCATCAGTAACCTCAACTATATTTTAGACAATGGAACAAGTGCTGAGCACCAAATTTTCAACTGAAGGAGACTGTTAGGTTTAGTGTAGCCAGGGCCTGGGTTATGAGTACCAGACAATATTTGCAAAATGCCTGATTGAAGTTCTTTTCAGTTTTAATCAGTTACTTCTGAAACTTATTTCCTCTAATGTTGTAAAAGCATGGATGTGGCATTGTTATCATTTTCATGGCATGTCTGAAGGCTGCAAAATCTTTCTGGTTCAACAGGAAACAAAACTACTTTTCTGCATCAAGTGCCATGAAAATTCTGAAGACATTCAACAGCCACACAGCTGAAGTGGTTGTTTATTAAAAGGGCTTGTCACGCATACTCCATGGCTAAACACAGCCTTCCAGCTCCACAGCACACACTGGTTTCCAGTGCCTGCTGCCAGTTTTTCATGCCTGTACATTGTGTTTCTTCCCTTTTGGTTACTACATTTATAAATGTAAGTAGCATTTTGGGAGAGAGAGACCATACAATGCTTAGCCTAGTTTGCAGCTGGCCTGTAAACAGAAAAGACTTCCTAAGTCTAGAAAATTATCACTTGCTCTTGTGTAAAGGTGCAGCACTGTGTTAATCACACACTTGCTGCTGCCATTGCTCCTGCTGCTCCACAACTCTTTCCTCTGACACTGCCAGTGGCACAGCAGGACCAGCAGGGAGCTACCGAGGAGGGTGTAGGTTCAGTATTGAAAACGCAGCCTTAGTTTCAGGCATCCTTTTTGAAGAGACAAATACGCAGCTTTGTATAGCTGAGAACATAGTAGTGCTAACCCCAGCATGATACAAAATGTAAGGCTGGGATACATCGTAACTATGGAGCTGAAAATTTGTTCCTACTGATGGTGTAGCAGGCAAGCGTTCAGGGGAAATGAAACAGAAAAATATTGCTACAATATAACTGTTCTCATGTGCGGCTGAACCTAAATACAGATGGGAAGAAAAAAGAAAAAGCTAAGAGAAGTGCAGTAACAAGTGAGGCACGTAGCAGCCATTTGACTTCCATCTAGCCTTTCACCTTTATTAAGTACACAGAATTTTACTGAAATTCTAATCAAGAGCATGCATGTCTCTCAACCCCTTTTTTCAATTTTTTTTTCTTAAAAATGCCTCAAGTGTACACATAGATCATACACACAGCAGTTACACTGTAAAAACATATAAGGTTGGGTTAAGCCAGGCATTTAAGTGTCAGTGCCTGATTTTAAAGATCAAAATTGCATTGGGAAAATTAATCAATCGCAATAAAAAAACAAGCATAATAACACTAGTCATTAGGCAGATGAAATTAATTCATGGGAGAATGGAACAATTGATGAATAATTCAAATTTGATACTCAAGATTTGAGATACTTATTTCCTAGGTCACAGAAGGCACTTGATATTATACTGCACTGTAACTTTTATCATACAGTCTATTTCCTAAGTACAGACAAGGGGAGAGCACATGGATGATGGGACAGAGTGCAGGAAGTTTGCACCTCTAAGTTTGGTGATGATACGAAACTGTGACGAATGGCTGAAAAGCAGGAATAAAGCAGGAGTTTGCCTTTGAGAGTTTCAACGACAGCCAGCTGCTCTCTTCTGACTTAAATTTTAAAGGCAAAACAAAGTTAAAAGCAATTGTACACAAATCATCCTTTTCCCAATGTCACAAAAGAATAGATCTTTTCTTTCAGTCTTGCTCTTCATTTAGGAGTTTTTCACAGTTTTTCTCTGCATTGCAAACAAACCTTGTCCAGCCCCTTCAGTAAAACATTTTTTCTTACTCTCATAAAATTGTTTTTTTCCTGATCTTATCAAAGTAGTATCTAGCAATATACATATAACAATTCCTATAAAATGGCTTCCTTTAAAAAGTGCGCATTTTCAGAAACCTTGCACGTACAAAAAGAGCCACAAGCCAGATCATCTTTCATCCTCCAATTGATGAATGTGTTGATGCAAAAGAACTATGTATCCACCTATATCAAAGTAATTTGTGAATTAACAAAACATCTGCAGCAAATGTTGTCTCTTCAGAAGCTTTTATTGCTAAAACAGTTCGTATCCTCTTTGTCCTTTAAGCCACTACCTGTTGATTTCAAACCAAGATAAAGAATTTGATTTTACCATTTTTGTACTTTTGATGTAAAAAATTAGGCAATTTTGTCAACTCTTATGGAAAAGTGTTTCTGATGGGAGGCAAAATTGCACAAAATAGCAAACAGTTTTTGTAGGCAAAAAAACTTCAACAAAACATTTTGAGCAGTTTCACACAGCTCTGATGAATGCCATAATGAAAGAAAATTAAGTCAGGCACTACAGAATTGAGTTACCAAAAATCTGGATGAAAGTATGTATTGTCTTTTTGTTACTGCTCTCTGAGGAAGCAGAACACTTATTTACTAGAAGAAAGGGCATGTCAGATCCTGCTTTTGGGAGTCAAAATTAATTTAGAATGACACCAAAAAAGCATGTGTAAGTAAGATATCAGAGACAGAAATAACAGAAGCACCAGTACACAATGATGTAATTCAAAATGCTTGGTTCAGTAGTAGTGAACAACTATGCATATGGAACAAGGTATCAGTTTTGCAGTTGTCTCCTGGATCTCCACCAAAAAGGCAAAAATTTGGGTTGTGTGGTTTGTTTTGGGTTTTTTGTTTTTTTCAAATACACTTCAGGAAAAATATGGTGCCCACTTTTACTTCTTTTTTCTATTAAAAATATGCTTAGAACACAATATGTAAGGATGTATTTTGAAGGCGTTGCTGGATAACATTGAAAAAGCACAGCCTATACCATTAAAGTCACAGTATTGTTAAAAAATGCTTACTGATAGATTTGAAATCAGTTGAAATGTAATGCTACTTCAGCTACACCATTGCTTCCCTATTTGTAGTGTATCCTTCAATATACATTTTAATAGACCTTTTCATATTGAAAATGCTTTCCTCTGCTCCTCCTCTCTTTGGCGTCTCTTTAAGTATTTCCATTAGACACAGTTCAGGAAACTCATTCTACTAAATAATTAACACATACCATGCAAAACTGCTGTAGCAAAATTACACAGGTTTCTACTCTAACATCACGTACATTTTAGTAGTTCCTTCACCTTGTTGGTTATATCACTTTGTATATTATTCTACAGTATGCAAATATAGTAGGGTGCAGGAAAATCAACTGCCTGCTGGATGCTTCCAGCTTTATTCTCTTTTATTGTGTACTATTTATAGTAAAACAATCATGCTGAAGCATTTTTATTCTTCTGCACTACAAGAAACAAAGCCAGCAATGAACTGTGCTTTTTGCTTTTTCCACTGTGAGTGTGCACACATGGTATTGCTCTTCTATTTATTAAACTTGGACATGGAGTACTAGTCTCCTTGTTTTATGTTTTCACAGATACTTAACGAAAGCTTCTTGTTTCCGTCTATCCGTAGACATGAAGATGTTTGTTTGGCTGTAAGTCTGAATGCCTTGCTACTGTTTCTTAATGGGATACCAGTAAATATAGGGTATCAAACACTTCTGCAAATGTAATACTATTATTGTATATGAATACTATTATTGTATATGATTATTGTATATGAAGTGATCAATGTACCTCATAATGAGATGCAGCTTTTCTCTGCACTGAAACTTCAGTAAATTTTGCAGCTTGATTTTCTTATCTCCTATGACAGGAAAGACTTTCATTACAATATCATTCCTCATCTTCAGGAGGAACAACAACAAGCTCACTCCTGATGAGAAATACAGATGGACAGACAAACAGTTATACAGACAAATAATTAGGATCAAGGGCTCTAAGGACTATCTGAAGCACTGCTTGGTTATGCACTGAGCAACAGATCCAGCCTCTGTGCTTATCTATAGAAACTGCCAGCTAGCCTTTCATTTACAACAGCTCCCCATTTCAGAAACTCACTTTCAAGACCTCACTCAATATCTTTTCTGCTTACACTGCTTTGCTGATAATGAAGGCTGTAATCAGTGTCTGAGAGCAGAATGTTTAATCGAACTTTATTCACCCATTGCTGAGGACGACTGTTGGCAGAGACCCTCCGGTGCTGGATCCAGGCTGAATACTCCTGATGAATGAAGGTACTAAAATGCAATTGTCCCACTGATTGTGTCTTAAGATGCTGAAGAAATATCTCTCAATTACAGAGCCTAATTTAGTTTTGCTGGTTACACTTAAAAATTAATATAGTTTGCTTATCTGTAAGACCCACATAATAAAAAAATAACAGTGAAAAGTCCTTCTTTCGCTTGGACTCTTTGTATAGAAAGTAATTTCTATCCCTACATGCTGTACTTCTGTGAAATATGTCAACATCTTCATGATGCAATATATGACTTAATGCAACATATCTACATATGCAAATATTGCCTTGGTTTATATCATATGCAGGGATCTCCGGAGAAGCACAGTGCTAAAGCTGAGGCTTCATTATATATAATAACTGGCCAGAGCCATCAGCTCATCCATTCACTACTGTGCCTGTCATCTGCCCATTTCTTCTTTCCTAGCAAAGGACTTCTTTTGGATGGCTGCAGCCTAACTCTGGCTATGACAGCCTGTATGAGATAAAACCTCCACATATGGGGCAGGCCACTGCGGGTAGTTCTCTTTGATTTATACACTTATGACATGGAGCTGCAAAGTCCTATACCACTTTCAAAAGTGACACTTCAGCAAATGGTGAGGAAGCAGCAAAAAGGCAGCTTTCCCTCACACTCATTAATAGCTTGTTAAATATACATTAGTCTCTTCCAGTATTTTTTACTTCAGACTGTTGCTCTGGGGGAGGGTGAAGAAATTACAGAAACAAAAGTAAACCATTCTGATAAACACTGGTCTTCTTTCCAGACTGGAAGCCCTCCAGTGTGATAGGCCATACTACACTCTGCTCACTTTTATCTCTTTTTCAGTGCAGTGTTAATATAAGGCATATCTGACTTTTTCATGCACAAAAATAAGTTTTGAGCTTGCTTTAGGCAGTACTTCAAACACCAGTCAGCTGACCTGTCAGGAATGTGGATCAAATGTTGTTCACACTAAACTTAGTAATGTCAGGAAGAGCTGTCTTCTAATATCAGCTGCCAGCAAAACATCTTCTGTTGTTCACCCTACCATCCTGTTATTCAAGTGTCAATTTATAAAATGTGACAGTTTTCAACCAAGCAAGGCTGATTCAACAAGAGTTAACTTGAGCAAAAGTGCAGAGAAGACAAACTCGTAGTAAATAATTATACAGAAGATAAATGTTCTCCAGTTAACTTACAAATAATGCTCATTACAGGCTATAACTCAGGATGCCTCCTCCTCTTCTCTCCACCAACTAATTCTTACACAAGAACATGGAATTTTGGATCCTGCTTCAGCACATAAATATCTTACAGTACATCACCTGCAGTCAATCCACTGTATTCTGCATGTTCACCCATCATTTAATTTCCATTACCTTTTTAATGGTTTCTCTATGCAGAAAGAGGAAATTACTCTGTATCAAAATAAAAACAAAAGCCTACTTGAACATAATTATTTAATGAAGAAAGAAAAAATCATAACCAGAAGTAACAAAAGCAGCTCTAGACAGTCTTGCTTGGTAGATCCAGGAGAAAACTAACAAGATTTTGTGAAGACTGATTATGCTTTCACTTCATTTAGCACTGGAGAACCATCCACAACAAATGACATCAATAAAAAAACTGAGAAGGGAGTAACTCCATTGCCATTGAGTAAATAAAGCAAACAACTCCTTTAATTTACTAAAAAACACAGGGAACTATAAATTCTATATATGAAACACTGTATTTGAGGCAGGCTGTAATATCTTGCTCCCAAGATTCCTATCAACAGTACAGAGTTTAAAGTTAAGTCCCTTCTCCATAACATTTAATGCAGTCACATGCCGACTCCTTGTCCAACTCATAATGGTTTGGAGGAAAAACACTGTTAGCTTTACAAGTCTTAATGCAGTATTGAAGAAGGAGCAGTACCTTTTTCCCATCAATGTCCAAGAGTTACATTTTATAGTCTAGGAATGGATCTATTATTTGAGTCAAACACCACCTTCAAAATGCTTGGATCTGTGAGCGAGCTTGCAGCCCAGAAAGCCATGTCCTGGAATGCATCAAAAGAAGCCTGGTCAGCAGGTGATGCTTCCCCTCTACTACTCTGAGACCCTTACTATGTCCAGTCTCTGGATCCCACAACATATGAAGGACATGGAGCTCCTGAAGCAAGTCCAGAGGAGGGCCATGAAGATGATCAGAGGGCTGGAATATCTCTCCTATAGAGACTGGAGAAGTCTCTGGGGAGATCTTAGAGCACCTTCTAGTACTTGAAAGGGCTAAAGGAAAGCTCATGAGAGACTTTTGACAAGGGCATGGAGGGATAGAATAAATGGAAATGGTTTCAACCTGAAAGAGGGTAAATTTAGGTTAGACATGAGGAAGAAATTCTTCACTATGAGGGTGGTGAGACACTGGCACAGGTTTCCAAGGGATGTTGTGGATGCCCCATCCTTGGAAGTGTTCAAGGCCAGGCTGGATGGGGCTTTGAGCAACATGGTCTAGTGGGAAGTCTCTGCTCATGCAGTGGGGTTGGATCTAGATGATCTTTAAGGTCCTTTCCAGCCCTAAACCTTTCTAGGATTCTATGATCTTACAACTGTCCATTCTCAATAAAACTTCCCTTGTATCCCTTTACTAACTATGGTAGAATCTGTCAATTATTTAAGAGATTTACAATTATTATTTTTTCTTCTTAATAATTGAAAGTATATCCAAAAAGTTATGAGTAAACTGTTTTTTGGATGGAGCATCAAATGGACAGGCAGTTGTGTGCAGAAATTGATTCAGTGACAGCAGCATCTTGCCTTGACACTCTTGAACAAATCCTACTTAAAAACAGAGTGGGAAAGATAACATTGTCTCACACAGCACGATAGTAGGGTGTTACAGGATGGATGAGTGAATGAAGTTGGGGAAAAAGGCCTGTATTGGTATCTGAGCTCAGATGTCATAGTCTCAATGGGGTACTGAGTAAAAACTGTGTTAGCACATCAGTGGAGACTCAGAAGGAATAAAACAAAATTAATCCAGCTGTGCTGCCACCAACATGCTGTGGTTATTTCCTGAACAACCCAACTATCAATAAAGTGCTTTCCATGGTCTTAGAGGCAGAAAGAGACTCTTTAATCAATACCTTTATTGACAACCTAGATGAGGGGATTGTAATTACAGGTAAGCAATTATGTCTCTCTCAGACAAACACTAATATGTACAAATCAAAAATACTGTTCATATACATGTTTGGAATCTGGGATGATGAATGACAGCAGAGATTGCTAAGCATGATGTGGACAAATCAGGACAAAGAGAAAATGATAACCAGGAATACCAGGGACACATGAAGTTTAGAAGTTCTGAACATAACCCTCCAAGTACAGTAACCTTCATTGCATGCTGCTATAACATTTGGTAAGACCACTTTGTAAACAGTTTTCCTTCTTACTAGATGTTTATATGTGCAGAACAGTACAAAGCTGGACTGTATTTTTTCATTTCTACTGCCTTCGTATTGTTTTTACACATCCTCACTACAACTACTCTTACAAGATAATGGATTTTTACACCTGAAACTCTTCAATTATTCATACAATTAAAGAAATTCCTTTAAATTGTATTCCCACTGTAAAACATTTAGGTATTTTCTGATTCTATATATGCATATCCACTGGGGAGTCTCTGGTTAAAAATTAAAAATAATCCATAAAAGGATGACAGTAAAGAAAGAAAAAACAAACAACCCAACATCAAACTGATTTAAATAACATTACACTTTAGATTAAAATCCTCAGTGTAAAGAAATTTATGGAAAGTGTTGACACTATTGCTTCAGATTAAGTCACCAAATAACCTCTTTTTTTTTTTTTTAATAGGTTATTTTTTTCACTTTTGGCCCAGACAAGCTAAAACTCACATATTAGATTCTTCTTTTTTCTTTTTAGTGCTTCAGGTCACAGTTGGAGTTATGAAACCTTTGAAGTATTAATGCATAGCAATCACTACTCACTACCAAAAGTTAACAAAGACGTGAAGCTCTTGGGTAGTGGGGAATTCATAAACGTGGCCTGAAAAGCAAAAGTGAGCAAACTCCCAGCTTTACTCTGTTAATAAATCACTTATTGGAGCAGAGCATTTTCACAAAATCCTGTTTAAAAAACAAAAAACCAAAAAAAAAACCCCACAACAGCATTCAACACAACACACTAACTATGCTGCTAGCAATGCTCTTCCAGCTTCCTGCATATACAGGCTATATCCTGGAACTTTGGAACTGAACTCCCCCTCCAACTTTTATAAGTGGGTATCAAAAATGAGAAGGATTACTGACTAGTTACGATGGTGAATTAATTTTATGACTCTTTTTCCTACAGCTATGTCTTTTAAAGATTCTTCAATAAAGAGTAACCTTAGAGACACCTTACACACTATGGAGGTTCTAAAGAAGCTTAATAGATACGGATTAGGTGTGCAGAGAGTTGGGCAGACTCAGAGCTCCCATTTTAGGAAATCTGATATTGCCCTCCTGTGCATCTTTGAGAGCATACTGCAAGTGAACTTCCTAGCTTTCCTATACACAAATAATAAGAGAGCAATGCATGATATTTCAGTGTGCAGACTGCCTCAGATCAAACCTTTCTACTGCAGCTCTTGTTTTGTCTGCAAAATTTGAAAATCAAGCCCCAAATGCCATATGACAAGAATCTGAACAATTTATTTGTTCTATCTACTATCCTGATAACAATGCATAAAATGTATTTATTCCACTTTCTACTATGAACTGGTCAGAAAAGTAACTGTAGTCATTTGTTAGAATAAGCATTCCTGGCAAGAAAACTAATTCGAGAGGTTTGTCTCAGGCTAAAGGACAATACTTCCTTCTCTTGTCTAAATGGAAAGATAAAATTGTCCAGAAAAAAATACAAAAGTAAAGAGACAACAACAGGCCCTTTTGAAAAGCATTCACAATAAAGCAAGTTAGAGCTGCACAGGGAGCTGTACACCAAAATAAAGAAGGCAGGGTGTGTGGCTATATGCCCTAGCTTTGCCCCCAGGTCAGTAAGAGAACATATTTCAGCTCCTGTTTCCCTGTCTGAGACTGATGTCTCTTACAAATGAAGATGAATTAGAGCATCTATAAGTTTGTGTTCCAACAATTTCTGTTCTCGTCTTCTGTGTTTGTTCCAGTCAAAGCTCACCAATTATGTCCCTTTGCTAAATCCTCTGGCTTTTTGTTGTTGTTGGGTTTGGGGTTTTTTGTTTGTTTATTTAAATCTTGGGGGGGCTGGGGGGGAATAAACTGCTACATTACATTTAAATTGTTCTGAATATGTAATCCATAGGTCCCAGGTATCCCTGGGAGTGTTCAAGGTCAGGTTGGATGGGGCTTCAAGCAACCTGATCTAGTGGAAGATGTCCCTGAGTGCAGCAGGAGGGTTGGCACTACACGATCTTTAAGGTCCCTTCTAACCCAAAGAACTCTGAGATTCTATGACCTTGAATAATAAAAACTAGCTCAGCA
>NW_009953191.1:165042-176423 GCF_000747805.2 Chaetura pelagica | reverse complement strand
TAAGTGTGCAGTGATGTTTCTTTCAAAATATTTTTAACTAAACTGTGCCCCTAGAAAACAGTTTTGTCTCTAGAATTCAAACTAACCAAGGTTACAATTATTTAAAAGGTTATTTTGAAAGGTCATAAACCCTCCTAAATATATCCATCAAAATCAGTTAGGCTGTCAATGAAGAAGATATAATTTTTTCAACATGTAACTACAGACACTTCAGCACACTGCTTGTTGCTATATAACTAAAGAATTGTATTCTTCACCTCTCTGAAGAAAATTCAGATTTTAATTAATAGAAAATACCTCTAGAACAACTTTTTTTTTTTTTTTTTTTTTTAATTTTCACAAAACATCTATCAAGAATTATTTTTGGTTTGTCAGTGATTCCTACCATAGGAATCTTACAATAACCTAAATAAATCTTTCCTAAGGAGGATCACCAGAAAGAAACTCTCTGAACATGATGAAATAAAATGCTTCATTTGACACAAAGTAAACAAACGCTATTTTAATAGAAAAGGGAACCTTGAAAAATAATATTATGAGGCTGCAATACAAAGGACAAAGCTGCATGATAATGCTTCTTTAGATATAAGGCAGAAAGGATTATTTCTCCAGGCAGATAAGATTAAGAAGGAATCAAAAAGTGAAGGAAAGAAAGCACAGGCATCATGAGGCTGGACTGGAAAGGCTTTACAGTGCAGCGTGGGAGGAGGATGGAATGAAGCTTAACACAGTAAAGAAAAAACATCCAGGATACAATTTGTAGCAAGACCATAAATAAATAAATAAATGCTAAACTATGTTAATAACAGAATCAAAAAGGTCCTCACAGCACTCATCCATATTCTTTCAAAGGTAGAACTTTAGATGTTGCTCACTTATCCTTGTCTACCAAAGACCAGCATTTTCTCTGTCATTAACTTCTGAGATAATTTTCCTTGAATTCAAACCACAGATGTAAGAAGATGTTGGAAGAAAGCTGTCAAGATGCAGCTCCTTAATTCTTTATATACTGCAGAAAGACAAAACACACTCAACATCTGAAATTCCCATATGTGAAAAGGTTCTAAACTAAGACTGTCAAACTGGATGACTGAAACTCAAACTGAGAAAATTAAGGTCCCATTCGAGCACCTGCCCGTTTACATTTTTGTTTCTCAACAATGTCTTTAATGAGGGATTTTCTCCCTGACTTATAACAGTGAAAACCTTTGAACCCTCACCCCCAAAACACAACATGGCAGCACTTGGAGACTAAAAGAGGTACTGTAGGTTTCTTTGACCCTAAGATTATGTACAGAAAGGCTGCAACAGAGCATGCTCAGATAGAGCTTCCTAGGAATATTTTCTGACCATTTGGAAATTCTGGCAAAAGTGTAGAAAAACCCTGATGACTTCTTATTCCAAAGGAGATTTTCCTTTAGTCACTGGTATCATGTAAGTTACTGGAAAGCTTTTTGGAACAAAACCCATCTCTTTACATTTCAGTATGACTGGAGTCTATTTCATTTTAAGGACATTTTTAAAAGGATATTTTCTTTATTTAAGAAAACACACCCGACCAAAAAAACCAAACCCAAACAACAAAACAATAAACAACAAAAAAACAAACCCCATCCCCCCCCCAAGATCAATCCCTTCCATGAGATGGAGAAAAACATACACAAATTATAAGTTTTCTATGCATGGAAAAAAGTAACAGAATTTTAATCTTGCATTAAGGGGGAGAAAAGCATCAGTGACAGATAGAATGGAAAGGCTTATTTTGCAGGCTGAATAAATGTACTGTAAATCACATAAAACACAACAGTACTTATTTCTTTAAACTCCTTAACAAAATACAAGTGTCTCAGTAAAAAAGGAGTTTAACTGTCTCAGCCACTCTGTATTGACTGAATAAAGACAAAAGTTTTAAAAAAAAATTTAAAAAAAGAAAAAAGAATCCCAGCTCCTCCAAGCCTTTGGGCAGACTAAAGGCCATGCAGACCCGCTCAGAAGCAAACAAGACAGTAAGCAAAGTACTATCTACAAGATATCTACAAGGCTGAGATACACATCCATGAGACAATACAAGTATTAACAAGAACCGTAGCAACAGGTTTGCAAATAGCAAGATAATTCTTTCCTTCCTTCAGGCGTGTGAATTCAGTGTATAGAATATCCAGAGGCTATTTTTTGCAGCTAAAACTACCACCATTGCACCTTGTAGAGAGAGGAAGATGTATTAGGGGATCTAATACTGCAGGCTAGAAGCAGCAATCGCTTAGAGAAATTCTTTCATAGGGCCAGATATTTTCCAGAAACTAGGAAAATCCTTAATCTCAATTAGGAAAATTTTTCATCTCCCATCTAGGTAAAATCTTCGTACCAAGCAGGCACACAACATATGGCTTAGCTATGTGGGTATTTACTTTGTTTGTTATATTTCAAATTCTAGATTCTTTAATAAATATGTCAGTTGCTTTCCTGTACTTTACACAGAAAAATCCTGTTAGGTTGGTGTCATAACTACAGAGTTATAAGAGTAGATTTTGTATACATATTTTCTATGTTCAGGATTCTGTTTTTCAGTAATGAGGAAATTCAAGGAATATATCTGGATTACAAAGTTTGGTGAGATTTTTTGTATCTGAGCAAGGTGAGAATTACTGCAGAGTAAAGCACTTAATGACCCACATGAAAGAGACAACATTTTTCAAACTATGCTCTACAAAGCTGACAAAGGGATTTTCCAAAGCAAAGCCATCAGCTGCATGGGAAAAAAAACAACAAAAAGAGACCTGAAGAGATTAAGAAGTGGAAGGACATATATCTTTGCATTAAAAGGTTTCTCCCTCCTCCCTTTCCACAAACACTAAGCAGTTTACCACAGAGCAAAAGAAATGTATGTTAGACAATAGAAAATCAAAGTTAGGAGAAGAGACCTCAAGTTTCCAG
The DNA here is from genome assembly GCF_000747805.2 of Chaetura pelagica. NCBI lineage: Eukaryota > Metazoa > Chordata > Aves > Apodiformes > Apodidae > Chaetura > Chaetura pelagica. The sequence continues at coordinate 173,489 of NW_009953191.1, read as the reverse complement.
TATGTACTTAACTCTCCTTAAGAAACAGATATAAAGTTTTAAATTACAAAATTCAAGAAAATTCTGCTCCTAGATTTTCTGAACCTAAGCTATTCTTGGCTTAATTTTATTTGTTATTATGAATATTGAAAATATAGGTGTAGCCACAAATTCTAACAGTTTACTGTCACTGATACTGCAGCTTAGAAACAGATACATTCTCTGGCATCTGAACACCCAAATTAATTAGTTAATTCCAGCACCTCAAAACGCTAGTTGCTGAGCTATCTGAAAATGAAAAAGTCTGGAGGGGAATTTTTCCCTTTTATTCAGTTAAGAGCCACAGTTGCAGAATGTAGCAGACAGTACTTCCCATCACAAGAAAACACAATTCACCTCGGAGCCCCCAGAGTTCTACAGAAAGAAGTGTGAGAGAGACTCACAAACAGAAATGGCACTAATTGCACACAACACTTGCTTTGTAAAAAATTTGCTTTCACCTTTTTCCTGTTATCATATATGGAGCTTAAGCACACAGAAGTTAATTTGCTGAGTTTCAAGGTATTTTATTTCCTTTTCTGATAAACAGCTTCCCACAGTTGGAGACAACTGAATAACTAAGCTCTGTTAAGAGAAAATATTGTATATTTTTACTCCTAAACTAAATTGTAGAGCCTGTACTTACGGCAGGGTAAAATTAAGGATTTATATTCCTTTTATTTCTGAGGGATTGATATTGTACACTTCAATGTTAAACTTAGAACAATTCAACCGATGGGTACCATTTCTTCAGAATCCTCTCCCTCACAAATCACTAGTGGAAAGTAGGAAAAAAAAAAATTAATATCCAGAAAGAAAGGATGATGTGAAAAAGATCTTGTTCAGTAAATTACTGGTACTACAAAAAGAGAATACTCATGTATAAGGGCACTCCTGATTTCTACAAGGTGAGAAAGGGTTGTTCAGCAGCTTCCTTGATGTTTCCATCTCCTTACTCTGGATACACATGCTGCTTGCAGACATTTAATTTCACAACAAGACTCATTCAGGAAGTTTATAAAATAAAACATTAGCAATAGTTAGCTCTATTTTTCATCCGGTACCTTAGTATGCAGACTGGATTCATGACAACCAAACTGATACATAGTTGCTCCTCTGGTGCATACCTAGGCCTGGAAGAATAAAATGTGCTTTGATTTTTCCCATGTAATACCTTCTTGCAGTTATTTACTATGGCTTGCTTATCTCTGTAGCGTGTAGCAGTAAGCTTATGGATTTGGTCCATTAAAAATGTGTTTGATCTATTCTTCTGTATTATATTAACCAGGAGATAAGGATTTAAAATCTGGAGCTAGAAACGCAAGCTAAATCAGCCAAATTAAAAGGTGAACACCTTATCTAGGTTATCTAGGCATTGTAAAATTGTATAGGTCCAAAGCTTAACAAGCAACACTATCCTGTTCTAACAGATCTCAAACACTAACAGGTCTGTAGTAACCACAGGGCCACTTGCTATTTGCTGCCTTTAGTTTTGCTGTAATTTAAGTCAATCAGCATTTTTCCAGCTGTTGTCAGTGCATTAATGGCAGATTTCCAGTAACTTGCCTTAGAGAAATCTATTCTATATATTTATATACATCATGGTGCTAAATCTTAGATGCCACACCTCACATACACTTCAAACCCAAGTGGCTGTATGGGTACTAATAGTAGGTTGCACTGTAAATGAGTTATGTGTGAATAAACAAGCAAGGTCACTAATGAGCTGAAGACAGAAAACAGAACTGCTGGCTGTCGCTCAAGTTTATAGGAATGTTCAAGTGCATATGTAATACTTGAGACCAGAGAAGCAGATTAGTATAATAATGAATTCATTGTTTGAAAGCTGTTAGAAGTTTCAAGGATAATAACCTGAATGCAAGAAATTAGAAGATGTTTCCATTCTGTGATCCAGTATTTATCACAGCAAGTGACCCAGAAGCTGCCACTGAGGTCACAATTAGACACACAAATGTGAAGAGGAACCATCTCCACAGTAAGAACCACCACACCTTAAAATCTATTGCCAATGCATCAGAAACATGTTAATCCACATATAAGAGAATTACTTAATTACTTGATGCCCAGAATTTGTCTTTGCAACCAAGGGGAATTGTAAATGGTGTCCTGATGACATTTGTTTCTGTAAAAAGAAAAATCAGAAGGAAAAGGACACATGCTCTCTCCAAGGACAAGTTAAGAAGGGGAAAAGAAAAAAAAACAATTATATAAGCAGAAATGTTGTACAGAGATTAATACCATTTCTCTATATCCTGAACAGTAATGTTGAAACAAAACCTCCAATTTTCTATTTTATTTTTATTTTTTTTTGCATTATCTACTGTCTAGAGTGGGTATGGAAACATGTAGAGACAACCCTCAGCTTGAGATTTCAGGCTGACAGAGACTATGGGTAGATAGACATAATACAGAGCAGGTAGTTGCTGCCCAGCCCAAACCTAATAGGACAATAGAAAATAAATACATATTTATTACTCTTCATTTTTTAGTATGAGCTTGCTCAAAAAAGAGAAGTAATTTGAGATCTCTGCTGAAACCAGACTTTGTTTTCTTTTATGGAATAACTCGCTAAGTCAGTGTATTCCAGTGGGCCTTTTCAAAGAGAGACATGATACTGACTTCCAGGAAGTATAAAAAAGATCTCAAAGAAAGCAGAAGAGAGGAGATATTCTGTCTCAATTACCTTCTTCTGTGATGGAGAAACACAAACCAACATTTAATTTTCTTTGTGAATCAAAAGATTGAGTCATCCAGTTTGGTCAAGCATATAACAAAAACAACTTTACATTTCATCAGATAATCTTTTACACAGTACAGGTCGACCCAGTCACCCTTTGCATCATGAGATCTATTTGAAGCAAGACTGTAATTTCTTACGTCCATCAATATTTAACGAAAGTAGCAATGTGGCCATTGCTATCAGTAACATAGTCTTCCACAATAGAGATATACTTTCAAAGTTTTATCAGCACTTATGAACAAATAAAGCTTTTGTCATTTTTTAATTTACAGTGTTATTAAATAAATACCTCAATGTTTAGACAACCAACAGGTAAAGTAGGGCTTACTGCAGTAAAATACAGAGAGCATAACGGAATCTGTTCCTTAAACTTGACTTGAATATTTCTGTTTATGAATTTCTTTCAAGAGTTCTCCCTTACCACAAAGGTAAAAGGGGATTGAGAACACAATAGTGTTTGACCTGTACTCCAAATGAGGTCTCAGAAACTTAAACTTCCAATGTTCAGGTTATCCTAAAATTGCTGCATTACTATTGAGATAGCACTATGTGTTTCACTAGACTAGTGGTTCCAAACATTGGTTACTTTCAAATAGACTTAACAAATTCATCTTTTCGTATTAGCTATGCAGGCATCACTGAAAATCTAGTGCTACTGTATGTTTTATGTTAAGGCTAAAAAGTATGTCTATCAATTCAGAGTACAAATCCAAACATAAGCAGCTGAACTGAAAATTATGCATTTTTCTCAAAATACCCCCTAAAATAGGTGGATTTTATTATTTTTTTTAAAGAAATAAGTGATCTGATTTGTTGTTTTGTTATTTCAAAAGAATTTTAGCAAAGCCATTTCTTTCTGGTCAAGAAATCCTAAGTAAAAATTAATTAAATATCTGTAAATCAACCAAAGTATTATCACTTGACCAAAAATTAAAACAGAATTGTGTAAGGAGGAAAGTATTTTGAAACCCTTTAGTACTATGCTGGCAAAATATTCATATACACCCACATGCAGACATGTACAGCACAGACCGTTCACAGCAGAAGGAATATTACTGAGCAGACAGCACTCATTATAAAAGACGATCAGGACCAACCTAAAACCTTGACTGAAAAATGTGTAAGCAGCACACTGTGGGCTTGACTTCCACAGCAGAGGTGTATGGCACTGCATATATAAGCTCCAGTTAAGAAGATAATGATTGAAGTTGAGGAACTTGCACTAGTGAAAGCGCTGCTGACAATTAACATATCCTTGGAGGGGATGAGGATCATCCAGGCATGAAGACAGAACAACAAACAGATGACTGGGGAAAAAAATTAATTTTATTAAAGGCCAAAAAGCTTTGAATTTTAAAATTTTGTACTAAAGTACAAAAAATTATTTGCCACTTAATTAACCTCAAGATTATATCTTCTCATTTAGGCAATGTTAAATTCTTACAAAGTTGTATAATGCACAAGTTGCAACATCTAATCCTGAGAATCAGTTCTCTAAGTACGAAGCTTATTATTTCAGATGTAGGTGTTAGTTGACTTACACTCTCTACTAAATCAAGGCATGAGGTAATGAGCTCAAAGTAAGATAAAACCCCCCAAAATACACACTTGCCCGATTATCCTTATATTTCCCCACATATGGCATGTTAAACTTCAGGTTTCAAAGCTGATATTACACTTAGCTTTAAATCCTTGAAAATAGTTTACAAAAGAAACTTTGACAGACCTATAACAACAGCACCTCTTAATTCCTCCATAATGCAACCTGACTGCTATTGATTTATAGCTGCTATGTATTCTACTTAGCTCTAAGTGCTTGAGTTTCTTGTATTATCCTCATTAATTAAACTGTTTTTGAGTTAGTGCAGTGACAGCTGAGCAGTACCTTCTGAATACCCAACCGCTGTGCCCTCTTCATCGGTTTGTTTCCATGACTGCTAATGATCAAATTTTGCACTGGTGGATACTTCTGCCTCACTCTGGCATGGTTCGTACTGCTGCTTTCAGTACGCCCACGTAATGCCTTCAATTGCCATGGAGCAACACACTGAGGTGCTCACATGAATTTTATCCTAAATGGAGTTCAGCTTACAATGGTACTTCAGTTATTTTGACATTCAAAAACATTTTAAATGTTCATAATGGGTTCTATTAACCAGCCTTATAATATGAACATTGTTTACAATTCCAAGGCACAGCCATAGGTGACAGATTACTGCTGGCTGTCCTCACTGACATGACAGATCATCTTTCCATAGCAGAGCACAAACGATGAAACAAGTAATTTATTGGGGTTTATCTAAAAGCTACTTACTCTCTTAAACCAATTATTTTGTCTGTCTTAGTTGCAGAAAGACAGGTTCAACACTTTCCAGCTTGTGCAGTTTGAAGACTTTCCCCCTTGCAGTAAAGATTTAGAATTAAATGACATTAATGGTGAAACTAACGGTTGAATGTAGCTTCAAGAGTTGGTAATAAAGACTTACTTACAAGCCATTTTTTAAGACCCGAGCACAGTAGTGCAGTAGTTTTGTGTAAGCAACATAGCAGAGTACTGTACACCAAAATTTTATGCATGAATTCATGCAGCTATTTAGACAGAGTACTCAAAGAGCTGCTCAGTTAATCAGAAATTGTGTCAAATTCAGTAGGTGATAGCAGTACAGTATTGAAAAGAAATGTTAGATACTTTTACTTGATACCAGAGAAAACATTCCCATTTAGTAGAGAAGTTTCATAGAATCATAGCATGTCCTGTGTTTGAAGGGACTTCTAAAGGTAATCTAGTCCAACCCCCCTACAGTAAGCAGGAACATCTCACACTAGAACAGATTGCTCAGAGCCCCATCAAGCCTGACCTTGAAAGTCTCCAGAGATGGGGTCCCCATCACCTCTCTAGACAAGCTGTTCCAGGCAACTTCAGCAAATGTTTCTTCTCTTTCCTGATGGGAATATCAAGATTCAGAAAATAAAAGGTAGGTTTTAATCCAGACCAGAAAAGAGAACTGAAGAACTCTCTTGCATTACATAAGACTCAGTTCAGTACCTTTATAGAAATATAAAGTAGAAAGCTTTGTTTTACTGCTGCTGTGCTACATTTATGAGGATACGTCAGCAATTGGATTGCTTATTATAGCTTTTAACTCTTAAAACATGCTTCAGCTAGAAGTGTCAATTTGTGGTGTTTGACAGTCAGTTCAAATGTTCTCTGCCTTTTCAGATTTACAGGCACATGGAATCAGAGATCAGAACAGGAAAGGTGCCTTCCAATGCCCAAGTCCATCTTTAGAATAGAAAGCATGTACTGAATGAGAAGCCTGAAGCAGTGCTGTTGGCTTTTCATTTATTTTCTAGAGAACTGGTAAGCCAGGGACTGCATTTAATCTTTCAGTTTTCTTAATGTTCAGACCTCTTTTCTCACAAAAAATGTGGAAGTTACCTGAAGTTCTTCCTACTACTGGGATAACACAAAATTCCACCTAAAATATCAATAATAAAGAAAATATGAAAAGTAGCATTATTTTTTAATTCTGGACTAATTCTAGACTTCTAAATAGGAAACATTCTGTAATGATAAATTGTTTTATTTCAGCAATCCATGCACCAGTTTACCTGATGCTAGATGACAATTTAAGGGGTACAGAGAATGTTTTCCTAAAATCACTTTGGAAAATAAGTCAGCTTAGGTTACAGCTGCCTATCAGCAAACCATGCTCCTTCACCAGAATGTTCAATACACATTCCTGATGGAGAAAAACTTTCTGCTTTGTCAAGGAATCAAAAGAGCACACTTTCATCTTAATTCGCTTTCAGAATCACCCATGATTAGTTCAAAAGAAAATTTTTTTCATGAGTTTACTTTTATATCCAAAGATAAGAATCTCTAAAGTGCCATTCAAAGCCAACGTGCCCATAAACACATCTAAATATCTAAGTATTTATTCACCATTTAAAGTTCTAGTGAATTTTCTGTCCCTATTAAGTAAAAATGCACAAATGCTCTCTCCCTCCTCCCCCCCTTTTTTTTTCTCCCCCTGCCCACATGTCATCACAAACCAGCCTGCTTTTAGAGAATTTCCCACTGTGGTGTTATTCTAAGAATCAGCTTTTACTTGCAAAATGCTCATTCTTAAAGTGGTCAAAATTATTCAAGGAAAAATAAAGGGGTACATTATAAACATTTATTTGGAAAATGCCTCTCATACACAGCTTTTGTTCATAAAGATGCATGCCTCTGTCACCCTCAATATATTGTCACAATTGAACTCCAGATAAACACAATTGAACTATTATCTTTCCAAGATAACGAAGATCAAAACAAATAACCTTTATTAGGGTTCAGAATTTACATTTCAATGTGAACTTAATCACAAATTCAAGCATTTAAATTTTAACTAATCACAAAATTCATATGCAACTATTGAGAAATACATCAAGCTGAAAATTAAAATGCTACAGACTGGAACATGAAATTGTGGATATCCCTGGCTTCTCCATGCATATGAGATGTCTTCATAAGCCACAGGTGGCAGCTTATAAAAGAGACATTTTAGCCTTACTGTCATTGCTATGGATATGGTGTAAGCTAATAAAGCAAAATATAAGAAAAATCGGAACGCACAAGTGGAAATCAACAGGGAAAATTTCTGGCACATGCTTGGCAAAAACACTGTAAACTAGGTTTCTAAGTTTACTATTTATAGTGTGGAACTGATTTAATGAAAACTGAAATAAAAGGTTGAATCACTCCAAATGCTAATGATTACAGAAGTTACCACATCCAGTGAGACTATTCATATGGCAGGTAGCAAAACTTTAGGCCTAAGCATCACAGATAAGTGCACTAGATTGCTTCACACTTCTCTGTTCCATCACCTCCAAAATACTGTGCAGGTGAGAGAATAAAATGAATACCAACTTCACAACACACAGAGAATTAAAAAAATATCCCGAAACCCCAAAATCTTAACACACACACACTTATAAAAAATCCCTGAAAATTAGAACCAAAGCCTACATGATGTAAGGTGAGCAGAGGGGAGGACCCCATGAAAGGCTGCAAGGGGCTGCATCCAACAACACTATCCTACCACTGCTGTCACCACTGCTACAGTCTTCCTCATATCTTCTGTGAAAAACCAAGAGAAGTAGGCTCTGAAGCCTGCCACAAAGATGTAGGCTCAATAATAGTTCTCTTAACATCAGTACTTTAATCTCTGACCATCTGTGAAGGACCAGGTATTTCCTTACACGAACAAGAAATGCCCTTTAGGTCAGCAGTCATACCTGACTTAAAATGGCGGCTCCACGTGGCGCTGAACCCTCTGTGTGTGTGTGTGGGGGCAGCTGCTGCTGGGAGGAGCCACGGCCAGAAGCAGGGGCGGGACAAGGTCCTGTCTGACTGGCTGAAAAGCCCAGAAATACAAAACCGGCCAATTGGGAACAAAAGAAAAACCCCATAAAAGAGGCAACATGGCGTGCTTTTGCCTCTCTCTCTCTCTCTCTCTCTCTCCTCGTGTTCGGCGCGCTGTTCCGCACACACTGCTTGCCGCCGCCATTTCCTGCTGCGTGCCGCCAGAGCTGCTTGCCGTGCTTGCCAAAGCCGCGTGCCTGAAGCCGCGGTCCTGAAGCCGCTCTGCCGCTTCTGCCGTCCCGAAGCCGCCTCTGG
>NW_009953191.1:76718-164863 GCF_000747805.2 Chaetura pelagica | reverse complement strand
GGACCAGCGTCGGGCATATCCCTCCTCCTCCTTCCCTCATTAAATAAATAAATAAGGTGTGTAACTAAGGTGTACCCATATATATTTCATGTGCTTTAATTACCCTTTTTGAACCTCCTGCCCCCAAATTGCTTTGTTTCCCCACAATAAACCGCACATTTTATAAATTCTAATTGGGGATTGGCTGCTGTTATTGGAAATATTTGTAAGCACTGAGCAAGTTATTCACTCGAAAAGTCAGGGCCAAAGCCCCTGCTCCTCTGTGAGAGGCGTTCGCCACGTGTGGACCTCTCAGCAGCTCCTGACAAGCTTAATACACTCCAAAAAGGAGATATAATATAGATATATATAGATATATAGATAGATAGATATAGATATATGTCGTGGATCGCGACACCATCTTAGCAACAAATGGAATAAAACCCCCAAGTTCTGATCGTGTTATATCCTGCTGACTACATCCACATGGGTCTTGGATATCTCCAGAGAAAGGGACTCCACAACCTCCTGGGCAGCCTGTCCCAGGGCTCTGTCACCCTCACCATAAAGAAATTTTACCTCATAATTTAAATAGAATTTCTCATGTTCCAGCTTGTGCCCATTGCCCCTCATTCTGACACTGGGAACTACTGAGAAGAGCTTGTCTCCATCTTCCTTGCATCCTCCCTTTAGATACTTGTACATATTGATAAGGTCTCCCCTCAGCCTTCTCATCTCTAGGCTAAGGAGTCTCAGCTCTTTCAGGACCAAGCCTCAAATGGACTAAGAGATAAATCTTAGATAAGTTACTTTTTGAGTATATTTGAAATCAGTACACTTGCATAAGCCATCAGCAATATCTTAATATCTTCCCTTTTCAACTTCTTACTGTGGGCAATACAATCACCTTATTTCCATAAAAGCTAGAGGACAGACCACATTTCTTTTAAGATTGTCTACTTGTGCACTGAAAAATTATCTCTAAATAACATCCATAACATCTCATTGGACAGTTTTTTAAAAATGTACTTAAAACCAAGTACTGAGGTTTAAATATATAAATACATAAATAGACTAACACATTAAAAACAAACAAATCAAAAACCAAACAACTAATCACAGATAAGTAGTTGCAATATTTTTGGTAAATGTTACATTATCAACAGAGACAAAGTATCTTTGTACATCCAACATGGTCACAATACTGAAAAACTCAAGTGATTTATACTGTTACACCACAAATATTATGTAGTACAAGATATATTTTAAGCACATATTAAAACAAGGTCATAGCCTTATAAAAGCTTCCAAGATATAGGTATTCATTCACAAAACCAATTAGGAATTTAAAAAAGAGATTTTCTTACTTCCTTGTCTCTTTCTTTAGTTGTAAAATCATTGTCATGTCTGCAAGAATAAGCCACAGGTATTTTTGACAGGAGGGAGAAGTTACATGCTAGCAATGCTTTGGGAGCTTCAGATTTCTGCCCAACACTGCAACATGTCATCCTGCCATACCAAGCTATGTGACACTATTTCAGAACTCAGTATCACACATATTTCTAATGACATACCCTCAGAGACTAACTGAACAACAGTGGATTCTCCATCTTTATTGAGAGAGCACTAGTTTTAGGCCAGGAAAAGGGGACAATCCAGTACTCCCCTGGTATTCAGAAAAAGGAAAATCTTTTGTCCATACCACTCTGCATTCCCAGATAAAATCAGAGCAGGATGCTAGGAGCACTAAGCCTCTTTGTAGTCAGTGCTCTGCTTCTGTGTCTGAATTCAAGAGGTGACAAAGTGCTACAAAAGTTTGTGTCACTGGGTTCTCATCCTGCCACTTCAATGTCCTCAGATAGCTCTTAGGCTCAGCTGGGAGAGGGATGTACCATATCACTACTTCAACAGAGCTCCTAGTGAGCACCTTTGCTCAGAGCAAATCCTTCACTCCCAGCAGTAAGTCTTGTTAAGTAATCTGCTGTACCAAGCAACATACATACATCACACTTGAATTTCACACCCAAATCCTCTCTATGGTATTTTAAAATCTTGCCAGGCAAGATTCAATGGAAAATGTGCAACCTCACTGTAGCTTCACTGCAGAAGCCTTCATATTTTTTTATTTTTTTTTTTTATATGATACATTGCACACTTAGTACATTTAACAGTGGGCCCCAGGAGACAATCTGTTTTGCACAGCTTAAGGTCAAAGTGTCACAAAAGCTCATAATAAAATTTATACTCACCTTATTCTAGCAGATATTTCTGCTGCAATGCAAAATGAGGCTTTGTAAAAATTAAAAGGTGGGATTTCAGAACCTTCATTTCTGGTTTTCATTGCAGCTGACTTTTACAGACCACTCCCTGTCAGGTTTCGCTACACTTGAAAGATATATAATTTTGAATCCTAACGATCAGTATGCACAATGGTTTAAACACCATTTTATTAATAGGAATGGAATTATTTTAATTACTGCCAAACTGTGGTTGCTGCAACATGATGATAGCATTTCAAGTTCTGTGGGTTTTCTTTCCCCCAATAATGTGGAAGAATAACAGAGGGAACAAGAGGGGCAGCAAGAGAGTACCTCAGCAATAAACATTCTTCATAATTATTGATCCAATAAAATAAAACAGCTGCTAAAGGCTGTGACTTGTACTATAATTTATCACTTTTCTTCAGTGCAATGAACACTGGTTTTAGCATTTTTTTCAATATTAAATTATCCTTCCATATAATTTTGCTGGTATCAAAATGGGATTTATTTTTTCTTCAAAGTCTTTGGAGTTAATTCATTTTATTAAGTTGAAAAAATAGATCTCAAAAAATCTGCATGAAAAGTCTACAGGACAATAAAATAGCTTGGTTTTATCACCTGGAACTTTGAGAGTATCAGAAGAAAAACAGTGTTTTTGTTCAGCTTCTTACATGCCTGTTTTCATCTCCCATGAAACTAGCAGGAAATGAGGATAAATCTTGAATTTTGCAAGATTTACTGCCAATTAGTCTATTCTGTCTGAGATGTTTACTAGGTAGAAATATACCCTAAGAGAGACAAAAATGTCAAGAACAGAATTCCTTAATAAATGTCCTGGCACATTTCAGAAAGTCAAATATTCATTACATTACATTATTTTATTTTATTTTTTACTATTTTAGTTTCATATTAGCATTTCAGTTCAGACCAGGAGCCTGCTTTAGCAGGGAATTTCCCAATGGCCTCATCTTACAACCCCTCAAAATGCTTTTGTCATCTCCCCCATGTCTTTTCTCACATTAATTCTTTCATTCTTCACAGGCAGCAAAAGAACTGCAGTGACTGAGACTCAGGACTGCCCTACAAATATTCACAGCAGGGGGTGCAGAACAACTACTAATTCCAGAAAGCTCATATAATACTCATAGTTCAGGTGACCCATTTTTCACTAGTGTAATCTCAAAGGATACAAAACTTAACTGTCATTTCAAGAAGAATGATCTTCATTTTAAAGTAATTTCTTCTTTTCATTGCAATCTATTTTTTTCTAGCTTAATATGTTTTAATGAAGGATGACAGAGGAGAATAAGAAATAATAAAATCAGTGCAAATACTGGACTACTACAAAGACACAGGACTTTTTAAAGCCACATTATTTCAAAATAAAAGCTGGATTTCATCTGAGTGTCAGCACTCACTCTCTAATCCTACCATGTGCAGCCTGATGAGGAAAGCTTAGCATTTTGACGCTAAGGAAGATGTCATCCTACACAGCACACTCCAGGGATGGTGCACGATGGTCCATAATATTCTGACACAAAGCTTGTATCACAGAAAAAGGTCCCTTGCCTGCCCACCTGCAGCCACCATAGTCTCTCATGGCTTGGGGGATGTGAAGAAAAGACTACTTATAGCACACAGGTAGCAACACAATTTGCCCTACTTCGCTTTATTTAGCCCCAAAGAGATAATCAAAGATGTGATCATAATACTGAAAAAAAACCCCAAACAAAACAACCAAGACAGATGGCAAGATTTAGAGTTACAGGAAGGCTCAAGGGGGATGGAATAGAGATAAAGGAAATAATTTATCCTTTAGTAAGGCAAAAACATTACAATTTTTTCAGTAATGTTCCGATTCAGGAGAGCATTTAATCACATATAGTTCTTCAAGGGCACACATGTTATGCTGAACCAGGGTATCCATCTCTGCAGTGAAGCAGATATCCTTTAATCACAGCGTAAGAGTGAAGTGACAGAAGGAATTCATGTCATATAATTTCTTTGTATGTAAAAATTGCTAAAAATGGTAATAGTTTTACAAGCCCTGTGATTTCACAGCATTGCAATCTTTCATTGACTTACAAGATGTTCAACACCAACCTGATGAAGATTCTTCCTGTATTCCAGATAACAGTACCATCAGAATCAATGTGCTTCTACAATATAGGGAAGAGATTATGCTTATAGAACCTGCTGACGGACACCTGCTTCAGCAAATGTTTTCTGAATCACTCTAACCAGCCTACTGTGCTCCACCTCCTTCCATTCTGTTTCAAGGCCACAATGTGGTACGAGAAGAGCATGCTGGAATGAAAGTGATACCACTGTAGGAGAGGAAATGGTACCCAGTGTAGTCCTGTTTGGAGAGTAACAATGATCAGAAGAGCACTTAAAGGGAATCCACCACTGTCAACATCGTGGTGCATAATGTAGCAGGGAAGAACACAGCAGTATGGCACAGACCCTGGGAGAGGGCACCTGGAAGCTCCTGAAACAGAAAGGGGAAGAAGCTGCTACTGAGAAGCTGCTTTGCTGGATGTGAAAAGGTGATGCTGAAGGATTCTTCCCCATCTCCACTAAGAGACGGTCTCCCCTCCCTTCTTATGCGTGTAGAATCTATGTAGCAGTTTAAATTCCCCAAATGCACAGGCATATGTAACTACAGAACCTACAGTTCAAAAATCCAAACATCTCCAAAACTGGAATAAAACTCATCAAATCTTTAAATCAGTGTTATGTCCTGCTGTGGTATATATGATAAGTGAGGTCTTAAGGTTTGGCTCTGATGAAGGCAGACTGCTGCTGTTGTGGGCAGAAGAGGATCCCCTTGGTAAAATGCAACGGGCCCAACTGCCCACAGCTCTCCAGCTCACCCACTAAGAAGCACAGATCATGATACAAGGTTTTGCTGCACAGAATGTGTGTGTGCCCTGGCCTGGATTAAATAATCAGAAAACAGATTGCTGACTATTCTGTATGTGCTGCTTCCTTCAATCACTCTCACATTAAACAGAACAAGTGTGAAGGAAAATCTGCACTGAAATCCATGAAAGGACTTCCTGCCATGTGGTCCTTCATGCCAAAGGGAGAGATGAGCTCCAGAATTGTGTGTTAGGTATTTTTATTATATAAAGTTGATCTTTCATTAGTGTAATAGAGTGATGGGTCTATTGGTGAGGGATGCTGGAAAGACTAGTAAAGAAAGTGTCCCTATCCAAAATAGGCTTTTATCAAAAGAAAGAACAGATGGCTTATAAAAGAAACCATTATGCAGCACAAGCATTTTCAACCATACTCTGATGATTCTCTTTACTATTGGAATTATTAATTTCCTGGGATATTTATTATAAAATCTAGTTTAAAAGTTGGCTAAGCTAAGTACTCAATTCCAAAAAAATACTCAAAATAGAATACTCTTAAATTTAATATCATAGTTCTGATATGACGGTAGAGGAACTAAGGTGGCTGTATTCACTACTAACAGATGAAGAACACGGTCTTACAGTAAATTGATTGTAGGTGAACTGTAAGCAATTCCTTGAGGACAGAAGAAACGGTTCTTTCTACAGGTTTTGCATTCCTACATAAGCCTCATTCCTGAAGAATCAGTCTTGGGTTTACCACTGAGGCATCAGTTAAAATGTTTAAGAGTTTAAGGTCTTTATTACCACTTCTACTATTGAAGTAGCACGCCCTAGGATTTTGACACTCAAAATGAAATTTTCCTTATTCAAAAGTGACTATGGGGGGGGGTGGGGAGGAACATGGCATACAGGTTATCCCAGAATTAAGTTCTATGAAATAGCCTATTAATATTCACACAGACATGAAAACATTTTACTAGGAAAAATAACTGTTTTTTTTAACCATTAACTTTCCTTATCTTTAATTTCATTCTTCAAATTCAACAGAAAAATCTGAATAAAGATCCTAGGAGCTCCACTGTGTGTTTTAGAAGAAAAACATTTTCTCACACTACTATGAAACCTGAAAAATAACATCATACACACAATAACACCCATGTCTGGGAAAATCTTGATGCGTCTGACACGTAAATTACCTGGGTAATTGCCTGGTGCATGATCTGGGAAACACCACCTCTCAAACATCTCCACTGAAACTTTGTTTGATCCTGTATTTACAGAACATCAACAGTATCAAACTAGATTAGCAACTCTGAGATGTCCTTTTCATTTTTCATCAATAAGCTCCTCTAGGGAACAAAAAAGCAGGATATCTTGTCTCTCATAAACCTGTATTTCCATAGGTATTCAATGGCAAGGAATATTAACCATACTCCAGTTTCCACTTTCCCAGCTGTTGAGATTTTATCAGGAGTTAAAGTATCCCATGGAGACATAACCATCATATATTGTTCACAGCTAAGGCTAAGACTTTGGATTCATTCCATAGTCTGGAAAACTCTGAAGAGTATACTGATTTAAAACCTTCTATTTCTATTGATTTTGCCGTTGTTGTTCCTATGTGTACAAATTCTAAAATACAGGATGTACACCATATATAAATTGAGAATAGATAATAAGTACTGAATTACAATACCCAGTCCTGGACTTGGCGTCTTTGCTCTAAACTGCTTCTAGAGGAAAGTCAGAAAAAAAAATATTTAAAATTAAGTTTACTATCTATTTCATTAACATCCAGCATTTGGTAAACAACTGGCAAAATTTCCTTGAGAATATAAATTGTCTAAGTCAAAGAGAACAAAAAATATATTATTAAAATTAGAATAAAACAGTCTGAACTGGAAGGGGAACAGCTCTGAATAGGAAGAGGTCAAGCAGTGGAGATTAAGTATAGCAGAACTTTTGAGTAACAAGCACAGTTACTTACACTAAGCTTGCTTCTCAGGCACCCATCAAGAAGAAAAGGTAACAATTCAACTCCTGCCTTTTGATTTCCTTTCAGTTTGCCAATTTCTACATTTTCTATTATATACTTTCAGAACACATCTGTGCTGGACTTCCTTTGTAAATGTAACACATTAGAAGGAAAACTGAAAGTGTCATGTAAATCAGAAAAACATGCAAGTCTATTATATCAAGAAAAATAAGAGAATATTTGGATATACAAGCAAATATATGGTTGTGTATTTTATTTTTTAATTAATAGTCTGGTTGAATAATGAATATATATATTCATTATCACGTATCAAGAAAATATATTTGGATTACTATTAGCCTTCACCTATCATTTTTCTTTCTTGGTACAAAACCACAGAAGAAAACCAAAGTAAGCCTAGTACCTCCATCTTCCTCCAAAATAAATACCTTTCTCTGTATCAAACCAGCAGTGGTCTACAAACTCACTTTCCAACTGAGTTAAGACTGTAAATGTTAGCAGTTAAAAATAGCATAAAGGACACTGAATTCTGAGACCCCAAGCAGGCTTCTGGGAAGATAGTTCTCTTTTCCCTTTTTTCCATTTTCTTTCCAGTGACAGAGATAAACAGAAGTCTTAACATAAGATGCTAAACCTCAGATTTACAACCCTCATCAGACACTGTAAATATTGTCATCTAATCTGTGATTAAGATACAACCTTGGGAAACAGTAAAATCACAAAAAAAAGATGAGCTGTTAATGACATTTCCTTAGGAGAAACTGAACAAAAACAGGAATAATGACATGACTCTGAGGTCAAAATACAACTTGTGGTTCAATGGGTATAATTTTACAGACCCAGCATAAGGAAGCTGTACCAATTGTTACAGTATCATGCTGAAGAACATGTGGACTTTCCAGCTAGTGGTGTTGCACTGGGGTTAGTTGGAGTATATCCCAACAAAAATTAAAGCCATAAACAGTCATTTGGAAAATGGCAGCTGCAGAGGATTCACTTGAACTAATAAATAACCATCATCCATTATGTATGTAACTGGGTGCAGTTCCTTAGAAACTACCACAAACTTGGATGACTAAACAAGGTATCAACTACAAACTGACTGGTGTCCAAAGAAGTATAGAAATACCCAACATAACGGAAATGTCTCTAATACAGGCATTTAAGACTATGCGAGTCCATAACCTTTAGGAGACACATGTAAAAATATTGTCCTATATCAACATGCTCTTTCATGGATAATATGTAGAAGAAAAAGTACCTTCTACAGTAACTGAATAGTCTTTAACATGTTGGGTTATTTTCTTTACTATTTTCTAACTTATTTTGCCCTAGGCACCTTTTAATGATATGGTGTATTTTTAGTACCATATTCCAGCTAATTTGATGACAATTCAGCAGTGTCCACTTTTATTTAAGATCAACAGAAAGCATGGAAATTAAATTTATTATAGTGCACCACCTAAATACATTAATTCTACATTACAGTGTCTCTGAACTTTAGAAGAAAATGTAATTAGTAAAGGTAGATTTCTGTCTTTGATGTTCAAATCAGTTTGGTAAAACAGCATTTGTTTTGGTAATTGCAGACATTACCACTCTTGAGCTTCATTTGATAACAATTTGTTTACTTGTCTTTTAACACAGAGGAAAGCAAATGTGAAACTTGTGACATTTTAAAGTACAAGTCCAATACAATCTGTCACAGTTGGTCTACCCTACCCTGGTTATCTTCTTGGGAGTAACTTTTGCATCCTCAGTTTAATCCTCCATACCTGAATTGGATTTCTGTTTTTTAATTCCTAAAGAATATATTTTCATAAAGGGATATTTTTCTGCCCAAACTATTTCCCTGAGATCTTCTTCCCAAACTGTAGGGGTTTGCATGCCTTTCTATTAATGCTCCTTTAAATTTCAAATCCACACACATCAGAATATGGTATGTGCCACCAAACATAAAATTCTAGTTGCTTTGAAGCCACTAAGAATATTCTTTAAAGAATTCAGTGGAAGTATTAGTTTCCATGTTTCAGGACTCTGATGTCACCTTGCTCTGTTCCCACCAAGAAGAAATCCACCTTAGATTTATGATGAGTCTGCTGGTCTGCCTATATCTAACAAAATCTTTCTTACAGACAAGCATGGTAAAAGGCAGACAACTGCATCAAGTACAGTCTTTTACAATGCCATGTAGCCTCAGCACCTCTTCTCTCTCATCAAAAGCACTCCACAGCATTTCTCTGCCTTTACTGCATGCACACACTAGGGAGCTCAGGCTTTCTTCGAAATGTAACCTGTCACCAAGGCTCAGATACTCCAAGGGTAAGTGAAAATGAAACTCCCACAATGCCAACAGTGCACCAGGATGGCAGATGTCTTACTGAATGAAATCAATACTCCTACAAATGCCATCAATCAAAACCACAAAAAGAACAGACCAGATGACACCCTAAGGCTCTTATTACTGAAAGGACATTAACAGAAAGTGGCAGCTAAACAGGTACAGTACAGGATACTTCAATTAAAACAATAATCTCCAAAATTGTTCTTAGGCTTCAATGTTTAAATGAAGATAAGACAGAATCTGGATAATGCTAATTCAACCTACTCAAAAACTTTTTTCAATAAAAATTGCTAATCAACCAAAACAGAATTTATTAAGCAGACTTACAATCTTAGCAAATGAGAGTCCAAAAGAGATTAAAGCTTCAAACGAGTAGAATTCAGCAAAGTCAAATGACTACAAGTACTGGTGTGCTTGTGGGATCCAACTCCATGAGTGCAACAGGCTGAAGGCAGATAATTTGTGGTTGCTGCAGATAACAGTGTACTATTACAGATAGTAACACCCATTCAAATATCCCAAAATACTGTAGTCACCCCCATTAATTAAAGTAAGAACACCAAGTGACAAAATACTACTGACATTCAACTATTTCATAAAAGATCACGTCCCATTGCACCAATACTTTTTGTCTTGAGTGCTAAGAGAATTCATTCTTATTTGTAGAGAACGTAAGAGATCTGTCCCATAGGAGGGACTGTCTTTTCACTTTCTATGCCCTTTGAGGATGAGGATATAAGAAAAAAAACTTGCAGGAAATTGAACAGTATTATTCAAGGCTTCAATTACTCCTTTTATGATCTATTTGAGAATACAAAAATTTCCCTCTGTCCCCTGTCCTTAATCCTTGTTAACTTTATTCCATTTTTAACTATTTCAATCCAATATCTATGTATTACATATAACTGCCTACAGATAACTTCCTGTCAATTTTCCTGATGTTATAAAACATTGATGATGTTGATTTATAGCATTAAATAATGAAATGGCTGTATGAAAGGATGATTGAGTAGCATTTTCATTTCATACAATAAAGAAAACTCTAGGGTGCCACTGGAGGAAAGTTTAATAGAAGAAAATTATTATCAGGCATGGAAAAATGTTACAGTACTGTGGTTATTCACATAACAGAAATAAGTTTACAAGAAACTTGTTTTCAGTTTTATGCAGGCACAAACAAAACTGATTTTAAAATAAATGTTTAAATTAATTATAAGCATTTTAAAAAACAGATATCAAGACTGTTGAATGCTGAGGACTCCACACATTTTCCTTAGAACTTCACAAAGGCACTGCAATGAGAAACTGGTTTTATTCTGGCTAATGAAGAATATATGTGTAAGCTATAGATAAAACGCTTTTATAAATACATCAAGTCTTTAATTGAAATTCCCACATTGTTCTGACAGGATAAATTCCATGAAAATGTACAGCCTCTTCCAGTGTTCACTAAAAAGTATTTTAAGCCACAAACTTTAAGAAAATGACCGAATACTCCCATCATTAACCCTTCATAGCAAGGATATTACTAAAATAAATTCAGAGAACAAATCTAAATATAGAGCTTCACAAAACAGTAATACCAGACTGCTGACCTTATTGTGCTGCCCATAAATGACAACACTGACACATTTTTAAGAGTCCCCTTTCTTCAGGAGTGGTCTGCTAGCTAAAAAAATCTCTTTCAGAGCAACACAGTGCAAAGCTTGTCTTGACTGATATTGGCCATCAACCCAGAGACTTCCCAGTTTGCAGTACTAAGGGCTCCAAACATCACCATAACTACCCTGCTCCTACAACTTCCAACTATGCATTCTTGGCATCTTATGAAAAATCAAAAAACAAAAGCAGACATACAAAAACCTCCACACTCAACCTCCTCTCAGAGGATGTAGCAACAAAACAGCTTCCCTAGGCTATATGACACTCAGCCACAGTGGCTATCAGGCCACTCTGAGCCCTCCAAAAGCCATGGGGAAAACACCAGCAGTGGGGAGGGAGGATGCAGCTTCCACAGACTTTGGGAGGACTCTTTGGGGTGGCTGGCTCAACCCACTATTTTCAAGTTCTGCTTGGATTAACAGCAAAAATGCACTTTCCTATTTATTGCAACGGCTCTGAAGAATCAAGACCATTACAGAAACGTAATCTGGATTCCATCTCCCAATAACCAGGAAACGCCAGCTAAGTTTCAGTTCCAACAACATTTTATTGGCAATGTTGCATGAACCAGATTGAACACAGCTTGATTTACATCTCGAGCTCAGCTTGTAGCATCGACAAAACAACAATAACAAGAAATCCTGAAGTGTTTTACTTGTAAGTTAAACAAGTGTATCCTAGAAGCACTTGCCTGCAACAAATGCTGTAATGAGGCTCACTCAGTTTCAGGTTATTTAATCTTTAATCTTAAAAAGTAATTCTCATTTCCCTTATGGAATATGCAGAACTCAAAAGCTGACAATTGGTCTCCAGTTATGGCCTTTGTATTTTATTTCTGCTCATGGAAGAAAACAACTCAAGTCAAGCAAAATGAGTTAATCATCCTTTCACACATAAAAAGAATCTCCATTATATTATTAGATACTAAATCTCAGAAAGAGGTAATTTATTGTAGGTGGTAAAAATTTATGATGACAAATGCCCCAAGATGTTTTGTTTCTGAGCCCAAACAGAAATCAGAGGAATTGAAAAATAAATAAAAAATGTGTAATTTTAAGAACTTAAGAAAGAGATGGAAGAGATAATAAAAAAGCAAATTATATTTTCAGTCCACATAAAGCCCAGATGAGTTTCTGGCTTAGTATGGAATCTAAACTTGGATTTTAATGAACTGATATTTGCACAGATAAATTCCACATTGCTCCCAGCACCCTTTCCAGATCACCATCACTGAATTATACGTTAGACTATATCCTTTGGCATGCAGCTACTCTTCAAGAAAAACAGTTTCCAAAGTAAAAAAAAAAACATGACCACTGGTCTGTGCAAGACTCTAAAAATATTCAAAAGAACTATTCCATCAATTCAGTTATGGAGGCAGTAACCTCAGTTGGAAGAGCAATGAGCAACATCTCAACAGCAACAATATTTTACAGTAATTGTCTGTGTAGCCTGATGAAGAAACAGGAATTGTATTTCATCCAAATGCTGTAACTTCCAGGGATTTGATCTGATTTAGGAGGAGTGAGCCACTTTTCCTCTCTCCCTTCTGAGCAATAAGAATGAGAAGTCTTCCATGTGTCCCTGTAGAGAACGGCAATATTTCTTACGTCTCACTAAATTTTCCAAGACACAGCAGTATTGCTTTGCTATTGCAATCTGAGCTGCTCCGGAGGACTCCAAGCTATGGAGAGATTTCTCATCTCTTTTGCATCCTATGGCTAAAGCATTCACTTTCCTACCAGATTCATCTAATGCCATAGCTGTTGGGTTTTTTTTACACGCGCTGTGATTCTGTACCATGGGTAGAACATGTTTTCAAAATGCTATAACACAAATTGTTTCAGCATATAACAACATTACAGGAAAACTACTTTCATCACTTTGGGACACTTCTGTATCATTATGAGACTTATTATGTTAATGTTTTGCACTGAAGCTCTAATCCATCAAGGATCTCTAGAGTGATACAGAAAGGAATAAACAGTTAACTACCAGTTAGAAACAATAAAATATGAGGCAAAAATGAGAAGTTCTGGGAAAACACTATCAACAAGAATTTAACAAATCTATTAATACTGACTGAAGAAACAGAAATGAGAGGTTTTTCTCTGGTCTTCCATAAAATACAACTTGCCCCACTTACAAATATATCATGTGAAGGAGGGGAAAAAACACCTCTGAGGATAAAACTTTAGTGATTTTGTGCTGTATTTTATAAAAAGTTTCACCATTTAAACATAGATTAGACCAGTAAAACCACCACAGCATTAATATAAAGCTCTGAATGAAACAGTAGCACAGTTAGTAACTAAGGTTTTGGGGGATTATGAGAATTTTTGTCCCCATCAAGCTCCTCAAGCAAGAACAAAAAAAGAAATCACAACTAGATTAAGATTTATTTTGCATTTTTCTCCATACTCCTTACAGCAACAAATATTTCAGATTATTTCTCAGCAGCGTAATCTAGAAAGGGAACAGAGTGTTCAAGAAAACACAGAAAGAAACATTCACATTTTAAGGACTGCACCACAGTATTTCAGAAACTTGCATAAGAGAAAACCTGCAGAAGCACTAACAGTTTGTTGGTTTATTTAGACTTAAAGAAAGTACTAGAACACTTGCCATGATTAGGGTAATAGATGGTTTCAAACTACTGTACACAATGTATATGAAAACTACTTAATTTTGACACCAGTTTTTTTTGAACTCCACTGAAATGGCGGGTACATGATTATGAGTTGTTTAATTGAATAAAGACTGGTTTATAGAAGCAAAAGAAGATGCAAATAATCATGGTCATTTAATTCATTTGGGATTCAGTTTGTTTTCTGCTTCCTTGATATTAATGAAAAGAAATCCAATTTGTTCTACATGGCAAGATATGTAATTTAGATGCTTATTTATGCACAATTCTGGTAGCAGCTCTCTGAGACATGTTGTCTTAAAAAATGTTTGTTTTATAAGTCAAAAAAGTTGTAAATGTAACACAAGAACCTGTTTTACATCAATGTATAATAAAATTAGAAAAAACCCACTGTTTTTCACTGGGAGCAGGCAGACTTGTAGATACTATCATAACTTGGAAAGAGATCTTTGGCACTGACATTTTTACCACATACACATCAATACAATATTTTTAAAAATTTATTACAAATCATGCTTAAGCTTGAGAAACAAGATTAAAAAGCCCTTTTATCATCTGTAACATTTAATGACATTACACATATTGGACAATCAACCATAACCTCCTTGAAAAAGACATTGCTACTTTAATTTTTTTCATTCCCAATTATTTAAAAACAATTTTGCCTTTTCTAACAAGGACATTACTTCACGACACTGCCTGCATTCTTGCCACCCAAAGAATACTTCAATTGCTTCTAAATTTTTTTTGCTGCATGTGTAGTAGTAGTGCTGCAGGCACTCTAACACACCTGTTGTGCACTCTTAGAACAGTAAGTACAAAAAATACTCTTTGACAGAACAGCTCACCCTAGGATCTCAACAAGCTTTGCTATTTCATGATGTGCACATGTATTGGGAAAGAAAGGTTGTATTTCTCCTCTAGCTGGAATAGTCAGCTCTAGACCAAGGAGTGGAAGGAAGCTGAAATGCAGTACAAACTGAAACAGCAGACCAGGATAGTGTGCCTTGTGAAAAATGCACTCTTGCAACTAAAAAAGCTTAGGATTTATGTCTTGTCCAGTAGATATCTCCATATTGAGCACACTTCCTACTACTATTATTGATTACTGGATCAGGACCATTTGAAATTTGGAGAGAGATTTTCATTCCTTAGAGAGTGCTCAAGTGTAAGAAATAAAACTGCACTTTGTGGAAGTGATCAAGAAAGCAGAAGAAGAAACAAAGTTTTTTATTTGCAATGTTTCCAGTTTCCTGGATTTCAGCTAAAGCACATAAAAACGTAGGAAGGACTGAATGGTGCAGCAATTCACGGTGTGGGGAAGACACTTATGTTACTGGAAGTATTATTTACACTTGATAATAACCTAAAGCTCAAAAATGTCAACACACTGTAAGAAACTCTTTCTCCCACTGCTTTTGTCATTGGGGAATCTCCTTTTCATACCTTACACCAGCAATCTGTTTCCAAAGGCATCTCAATCTTCCTCAAAGCTATTTTGCCCCTTTTAGGAACACCACCAAAACACTTGGGTAACTATGCCTCCATTCTAGTCTTGTCAGAGAGCCTCAGAAGATGATGGTTCCACATTCTAAGGACTGCAGATACTCTTTTCCACAAGATTAGCCTGCACAGCTACAAAAGTTTAGGTTCCCATATTTCTTAAGGTACAGAGAGTAAGAGTTTGTGGAAGACAGGCAGGCAAAAAAATAAAATAAAACCAGTTTAGACTAACCTGAAACCTTACATTTTTCTTCATACACATCCTCCATCTCTCTTTGAAGAAATCTACATTAGCTTCATCACTTTTATATTCATTCTTCTACCACTGAGCCACAAGTTATTATAGCAACACAATTTCAAGGTAGATCCATAAAAATATGAACTGTCCTTCGAGAATGAAAAATAAATAAAGTGGTTGAGATGGAAGACATAAAGGAGTTTTTATTTTGTATTAACTAGTCTTTTAATTTTAAACACTTATTTTGAGATTCCATCCAACTTCAAATTTATTATGCAATAGAGAAATGCAACTGGAAACGTACCTAAACACATTTTCAGCACTTGGCCATCCACCTTCTTGATAATGTCTTTAAAATATAAATCATGCTACAACTAACATTACTTCTTCTAGCGTAACAAGTCTTTTTTCTCTTCACGATATGATCTCACACAGCTCAGTGAGATTTAATTTATCTCCATCATTATTATAAGCTAAATCATGAGTTTGTAAAATGTGCCGTTCGATCAGTATCTTAGATTACTCATATTATTAGAGTTAGTGCCCGAAACAAGATTCTTGGCGTTCCAGTTATGACTTGTTTAGGAAATTGATATTGGCATTTTCTGCATCATTTGCTTTTTCTCCAGTGAATCACTTCCCTGTCTTTGTTTCTCCTAAAGAAATTTCAACCTTATGGGAGAAAAAAACTAATTAAAAACTGGCAAATTTAACTGCAGGTTAAATCTGAGAGTCTAAGCTTCCTCTTAGAATTAATGTACCTATTGATCTGCTAAAATAATAAACTGAAACCTGCAGTCTATCACAGAAAATAGTAGGGTGTCTGAGGTCAAACACTGATTTATCCTTTAAGATTAGCATACGGTTGCTTATACCTATGCATTAACCTGACAGTTTTCCAAGACAAGATGGAAAAGAACAAGCAAGAATTAAGTCTTATGAAATCCACAACAAATATGAAAACATTTTTTTTTTTCTTTACAGAGACAGAACTCTTTCAATAGCAGATATTTTGTCATCAACAGAGATGAAAAAAGCGTTTATTCTTTTCAGGAATGCATTTTAAACTACCTTGTGACAGGCTTTATTTTTTTTTTTCCCTATGTTAGTTAATTTTAAAGTAGCCTTAACACTGCAACGTATCTGAAGTTTTGTCCTCTTCCCCAATCTTACCTGACTGCACATGCTACTATTACACAAGTAGGGAAGAAAATGTCTGCTTTAGATTTTCAGTATCAAAGACAAAACAAATAAATTGTAATTTCTCAGGAGATGAAACTGCTGATGCAGAAGGTCATTAGATACTGTCTGTTCTTCAGGCCCTGGAGCTCAGAATCTCACAAAATTATAATCACTGGGAGTGAGAAGATGAAGGAAGAACTTGTATTGGGAGAGCACCAAAGAAATTAACAAAAGGCTTATCCCTCCTTGTTTGTTGATCACATTTTACCAAATATAACCACTGAATAGTCAGGTGCTACCCCAGTGATGCCATTTTGTCAATATTATGGGAATTTATGACTAAAAACTCCAAAGCAGAATTCATCACTGCTGTCACATGTCAGCTGTCCTATTACCACTCTGTATCTGAGTTAAATTTTAATTTTAAATAAAAAAAAAATATTATTTTTTTTCTTCAACCAATTCAAACATCAGTTTCTCTCTGGTATCTTTTCCTATGGAATCTTTGAAATAGTAATTCCCACAGAAACATATTCACAATTATTAGAATTCACAGAAGTTTCATCAACTGAAAGCAATGCTGAACAGAACATGGAATCTGAAACTGGCATCTGTCCTACATTGGACCACAATCTGCCAAGACAGCATATAGGAATTTACACATTAATTCTTTTTTCAATCCTTTAAAAAGCCTTATCAGCATAGCTGTCACTGCCCCAGCCTCCTTGGATTCTCCATAACACCCTTGAACTTTTACTATGCTGATCAAAAGAGCTTGTCTAAAGAAACTACATATTCATCTCAATTTGAAGACAGAAAGACCTAAAAATAACAGTTTGGTTTCCTTCCCTTCTTTGTCCTTTTTGTTCCTCTGCCTATTCTCTTGCCTTTTGTTTAGCAAGTGTCACGTTTATCCAGACAAGACCATCTTTCACAACACTGCTCTGAGCCTGTGACCAATGAGGCAGTCAAGAGCACTGACCTGAACAGTCCAACGTTAATTCAAGTTTGTCAGGTCACAAAATGTCTGATAAGATGGTGAGCTGAACCTATGTATCTCCAGTCACAGTACCACAGTAAAAGTTGGAATAAAAAAAAATTCCAACAAACCACCTAACAAAAAAAGAGATGGATTTTCTCTTGTTTATCATTTTCTTCTTCCTTTGCCTGCATTTGTCTTGTTTCCTCATAAAAGAAGCAGTTTTGATTCCAGTAATAGCTCCAGCCCTTCTCCAATAACTGCCTCTATCAACTATCCATCACCCAACCACCCCTACAAGTAATGGCTGTTACCATCTCAAAATATGTCAAGCTGGGTGTTATTACAAGCTGTTATTCCTTCTTTCCCTGCATCTTTAGAATTATTTTAAAATGTCTGTATTCATGTACTAGCCTTGTGATTAAACTGGCCAAAAGCCTGTATACTTCAAACTGCAAGCCATGCTTAGCTGGTTAGTGTCATGAGCAGTAGCACTATGCAAATTAATTTTCCACTTTTACACATTTAAACTAGGTAACCTAGTCAATTTTTCTAACCTCACTATATTCCACAGCCTAAACTGGAAATGGATACTCTGTTCACTCTTAATGCTTTAGCTAGCTCATTAGACATTACACACATTCTCTTTCAAAAAAGTGCACGGAAATTGGTGTGTAAATGCCTTGAAAGTGAATTAACTGATTCTCAGATGTGGAACTAATGATAAAAGAGTATTACCTACACTGCAGTTGTTAACATTGCTGTAATTAGGATTTTAACAATCAGAGTTATTATCTCAATTTCAAGTCACCTTATTACAGTTATGTTTATTAGGAGAGCATTACAAGGTAAGCAGTAACATATGTTTTCCATAAATAATTGTTTTCTACAGTTGTATTGCCTTCAGAATATTAGACTGAATGTGGGAAAGTAGCATTCCTAAAGTGATCAACCTTTTGTAACTTTTTAAGCCTTTAAAAACACAAAGAATTTTCACAGGTCCAATATATAATCAGAATATAATTCTGAAAAGGCATCCTACAGCATTTCTTAGTTTTCTTGAATGAGTGGTACAGCAGAGTGATACTTGCACGCCTGCCTTTTCATACAACAAAATATTCTTTAAAGAAATAATTAAACCAACTGTGCGAGTTCTGTAGGGCACCTCGTACATACAACATGCCCCTTTTGTAAAACGTAGATGTGTCTTTTTGAAAGTTATCCATGGAATGAAAGTATTGCCTGTCCAGACCCTTCTGAATGACAGTCCAGCCTTTGAGCATAACAGCTTGGTTCCTTTGATTCATCTGCAAACTCCACAGGAGTGAACTCATTGACCTGCACCAGATTACTGCCATGGATGTTGAAGACAGGTCCCAGGTGAGACCCTGTCAATGGTCCACTTGGTGCTTTACCCAGACACAATAGGACGGATTGGTTATCATGCTCTGGTTTTGGACATACCCACCTATTTGCCCACCAACCCAGGCTGCAGCATGCTAACTTGGATACAGGTGTATTGTGAGAAACAGTGCTCAATGCCATGCTGAAGTCAAGGTAAATTACATCCACAAGGGGAAAGTCCTTGTCCACAAAGGAAGTTATTATACCATAGAAGGTAATCACGTTGGTTAGGTATGACTTAGTCTTGAAAAACCCATACAAACTGTTACCAAAAGTCTCTTATCCTACAAAACCTCAGAAATGTTCCAAGAGAACTCACTCTGTGATTTTCCTTGGGACAGAACTTTCCTTCAGACATCAGTGACACAAGCACTTAGACCACACCTTGAGTAGTCCATTTAATAATATATAGCTGAATATGGGCTGTCCAGCTGTGAAATCAGATTCAGAACTTAAACAGGCTGAAGTGCAACCCATACTTTGTTAGAATTTTTCAACAGTGAGTGTGTGCCCAAGCTATTTGTGAATTACTGAAAGCTACTACTGAAAGCCTTAATTGACAGGGTGCCTTTATTACATGCTACAAATATTTCTGTTAGCCATTAAATAACAAAATTTTTATGCTTCTAACCATAATTCAGTGTGCCAAATACATAAAATTTTAAATTTACAGTATTATGACATATACAGTAATTTCGAATAGCAAAAAAGAAAAGCCAATTTGTCCTCCAAGACAATTGGGGAACAATATTTCTCTTATTCTAACTACATAAGTGTGTTTTGTATAAAAGATACATGAAGATCAACTGTCATTCTATAATATCAATATCCATCAAAAGACATCTTCCATCATCAGCTCTTTGGGACAATAGAAATAGAGCCTCTGGAATACAATACTTTTAGCAGGATAAATTACTCCCATTTTGGAAATAAATGTCTCAGCTTCACTTTAACGTTTATTTCCTATGAATGCCAAGGGGATGTAAGACATTCATCTAGCAGTGGGAGGACATTATCCTGGTGCAACATTTGATTCTGACATTCCTTCTTAAATCATCCAAAGCCTATTATCAACATCCCTGATCTTATTTCCAGAATTCTTACACTCACAGCTTAAAGCTACACTTCCATGGATATAAGATTATAATTTCCAAATAGCACACAGGAAGATTGCAAGATAAGAAAAAGGTTATGCTTCCTGTATTGATTTGGAAAAAAGACATGCTGAAATGCAAAGCTCCATCTTGCAAGATGGGCACTAAGTACACTGGGGTGAATCCTAGAAGATATTCACAAGATGAAGCCTTTTAGAAAACACATGACTTCACAAACAAATGCTTTCCTATTTCATGCTCTTTTATCAAGTATTAAATGTGCAATGAAAAAATGGGTCACACTTGTCATTATTAACATGTGATTCAAATAGGGGCCAACATAAAAATGTTGACCAGTTTGGTAAATTTGCTTTTTGAAGGCTGATAACTGTGTGGACTTTTAACTTAAATCAAGCATTTATTTTAATGCTGCGGAGTTAGTTAGGCTCTGAAAACATTTGTGTGTGCTCATAATGGTGATCCCATCTACAGAGATGAGCAAAAATACAAGTAGCAGAAAACATTCAGCTGAATGCATTCTTCTGACATAGAACACAACTATGCACAGAATGTTGAAAGTATGCTCAGTGTGTATAGTAACATCTCTCATCATCTGCAAAAAAGGCCCCTGAACTTCCCTTTCACATCTGCCACTTCCAGATTCTGAGGACTTGGCCTTAACATTCTTATAAGCCCATTTATTCAGACCATCTCCTGGTTCAAGTTCAAACTGATAAAATTGAAGGGAAAAAAAATAATCTTCATTCCAGCAGATACTGCAAAAAAAGTTATGAAATATGTCCTTTAGAGAAGTGTAAATTCTGTTATAGGGCTTATTATCAAATAAAAATAGAAATAGTTTCATCACACAAAGGAGATGGCAACATATATCTAAGTAGAAAACATCCTCAGTGTGCACTGCCCCCTTTTTTTTTTTCTCTCATCACAGAAGATGTGGAGATTGATTTATTCATGAAGAACTTAGAAATAGTAAACACAAATTAGGATCACAACTAAGATATGACTTAAATGAAGATATAACACACTACACCTATTTGGAGACATAAAAATCAAATACTGACAGGATACAACTAATAACATCTTTGTTTCCTAACACTTTGATCCTCAAAGAATTTTTCCTGTTCTTTGGTGCATTACAAAACTTACTTTTCCATGTTGAGTATTCAGCAAGTGTAAATAAGTGTCTTATCTCTTTTGGCTTAGCTGAAAATAAATCTGAGCCCTTTTCTCTTATTGGTCCTGCCTTATGGTTGAAGCTTCCTCAGTTGAAAAATGTGGTTGTTAAGTCATTCTATAATAGAATAACATCCCCTTTGATATTATTGTCAATGTTTAACTAACATTCAGAGGTAGTTTGTTTGTAAAGGGAGTTTCAGCTTCAAGATGCTTTCAATCATTTAACTTCAAATAATTTTATATCATAAATTTGGAAACTGGTCAACCTGGATTTGATTTCCAATTAAACATAAAACAATAATGTGAATTTCATATTCACAATAAGACAGAAAAAAGATAGGAAACAGAAAAAAACAGAATAAAACCAAGAAACATGCTGCCATTTAAAATAAAATCAAGGTTTCCACCTGACCTAAAAATATTTTAAACATATGCATTCGATTTGGGTCTGTGTGGAAATATCTTCAGTTCTGCAGAATTTCCTTTAAAGTTAGTTTAAAAGTTGGAACTGTTCTCCCTAGGGATGCCAGTTCCTCAGCAAAACATGCCAAAAGTGCATGCAGGAAAATGTTCATATCCCTCTTTCTGCATTTGGCAGGAGGGAGCGGAGTCCTCAAAAACTAGAGCTTGGTAAAAATAAGAAAACTTCATCCAAAGGTTTGATGTTGTCAAAAAGGAAAAAGACATGCTAAACGCTAAGAGTTGTGCTAGTTCATAAAATGCCAACATCAAACTGACTTTCCAAGTGTTACAAGACAAACAAACTGGACAGCAGAGGTAACATCTTTTGGTCCATGGATTGAAATATGCAACACCTGTGCCACTAGAAAGTTGTGAAAAAGATACTGACATTTTAAAAACTGTTCCTTTTATAAAGTGTTTTTTTCTTTTTTCCCCTAAGATAGGCATCTCTCAAATCATCTTAAGCACCTCAGACTATGCCATCAAGTATTTCTAAGAGATCATAAAGGACAATGTCAGCATCATGATACAATTCACTGAAATGCAGCCACCTCTGGGATAAACACAACAGTACATATTCTCTAAAGTAGTTGAAAGCTTTCAAAATTGCAGTGACATGGTAGGCACAAAGCAAGCTTAATTGGCCTAACATCCACAACCATGCAAAATTCAGCACTGATTAAGTACGTAAGTCTCAGTTTTTTTAATTGTTAATATGACAGATTTCCATGACAGCAATGATGTGGTTTCATCATAAAACACACAAATATTTCTGAAACCAGAAAGGACTGAAACTCACTGATTCCATACCACTGTCAGCATGTTCAGATTTAGTTATGTCCAATAAGGGGGTGCTAATACTATTAGTCAATGTCTAGTTTTCCTTGTGAAACTGTGCCCCAGGACTTCAAAACAGAATGCATCTATAGATGCCTATATCCAATACTGGAAGTATGTACAGGCACACTTAAATGTAGAGGTAAAGAGCAGGGCTGGAAATAGATACTTCATGATCCCCCATATCACCTACCCCTTACTCTAAAACTAAGCAGAAACCCCAAAGGTGGTGTAGATAATCACCTTCCCCTCTGCAACACTGGGAGGCAGCTATCACCCAACTCCCAGCATACCACCATGTTAAGTAGTTATATAAAATTTCATTAGTAATGTAATTAATGTAAATTTTTACAGAGATGGTTTGTAAATATTTCCCCTTAATTTAAAAAAGTTGCATAGCAATGCTATCTGTTATACTGGTAATTTTGTACTATAGCTCAAGGAGAATAGACAGTATGTTTGTGTTATTCTGCTCAGATCAATAAGGCTTTAATAATAACTAAACCCAGAAAGACATAAAGAGCCTTCAGGGAACCTATTTTAATTATTAAGGGACTGTTTTTGCACCTAATTTAAACATACAATAGACAAATCATTACATTTCTGAAATAATTGTTAATTGCCTTGTTATGTATCTTACATTTTTAACAACTCTCACAAGTACAAAATTAAGCATTGGTTATCCATTCTGTGGAAAATAATCTGAAGTGTTTGACTAGTATATGTAATTTGCCCATACACATTTATTTTCTTTTTAATGAAGTATTTTCTGAAGTACTATAGAAGCACCTTCATTTTCATGCCCAGCATTTACTGTCTGTGAGACTACTAATAAATCACTAAGATTAAAATTATAGATAAATAATACCTCTTACACTTTCTCCTTGTACTGACACTGTACTTTTAGTAGAGAAGTATTTTGAAATGTGTAAGTTACAAATAAAATAATTATCTTTATAATTCAGTTATGTATCCCCTTAGGACTCTGTAAAGCATACTTACGTCCATGTGATCTAGACCTAAAACTCCACTCTGCATTAACCTTCTCATTTGACAGGTGAACTTTTTCTTAAAGCAGTGCCAAGGTTAATTTACAGAACAGGATGTGGAGAAAGATATCCACCACCTAAATGAAAAAAAACATTTACTGCTACACCTGTGGTGCTCATCCTCCAGAGCTCCAGAGACTACAGTCATGATTAGTTTATTGCACATTATAAAAATAAAATTGCGTATATTTTTAAACTTTGGCAACTTGCTAAATCTTGTTTCTTTTCTTTCTACCTCTTCATGAAGATTCTACCTTTTATCCTTCCCTATCTCAAATTAGGTATTTTTTTATACCAATCTAAATATCTGTTTTCATTTCACTTCTGTTTATAAAGTTTTACCTTGCTCTCCACTCAGTCACTTCTTCAGTATAGAAAATTTGCTACAGTTCTTGGTGCTTCTGAACAGTTTCTCCCATTCTTTTCTCATTAAAATGTTCTGTCTACTCTGACACTCAGCTAATCACAGAGAAGCAAAAGAGATCACCTGCTACCCAAAGCAATGAACCTGTCCTTTTTTTGGCTATTATTCACTTGAACAGCCAGATGCTTGCACATACTGAGGTTTATTAGAGGAAAACTTTGGACTTTACTTTAATCCCTCTAAGTACTGGTAAACCTTGCTAATAAAATGCAAATATTTTCTTCCTATATTCCTTCACCAAACTTATTGCCATTGTGACTGGGAGCAAAGGAAGCCTGCTACTGATGATTGGGTTCTTGTCCAAGTCCTCCTCCAGCACATCTCACAAGCTCCAACACTGATGGGATTTTTCCAGATAACAGCAGAGTGAAGCCAAGGTGTTTTCTGCCAGGTTCATTTATGCTGACAGAAGTTGCTACAGCAGACTTTGTTCATTTTAACCACAGGAAACTGATGCTGAGTGCAAATCACAGCCTTACTTTGGGGAGCTTGCTTAATCCATGCCACAGTTTAGGGATATCGGGCTCCTCATTGTAAAAGAAAGGAGGAGTCTGTGTAAGGGGAAGGTGAGTGTCTGGGGATACAGCACCTGCCAGGCAACACACACCAACTACCCTTTTCCTTTGTCCACAACAATGCCCAACTCACCATGTTGGATGTCAGGTACATCCTGTTCCTGACACTTGGCTCCACGTATTTTCTTGGAAGAACTCAGACTCCTCATCAAAAAGGCTGCAAAATTAAGTTTTGTGAAATTTTTGCAGGATCATGGGATAGTTCTAACTTCAGACAAACTAGACCTTGACAACTCAATGAGCTACTGTGGTGCTGCCTGTCTGCAGACTCTTAAAAGGAAACATTCCACTGGATACACTCAATTTACCATGTAAATGTTTCTGTTCAACACCACGGACTAAAAAGTTCCCAGTGTTCAAAAAAAACCTAAAAGCAGTTGTCAGATTATTCAGAGTATGTAAGCCAAGCATGTCTTTTCTATTTGTTCTACATAAGCCTCAACACAAATAGCAGGCCATTACATTTCAGCAAAAATATCTCAGTAAAAATACATCTGAAACAAATTGTCAAAAGGAACATCAAAGTGCAGAGTAGCAAAAGTTTGCTCCTCTAAAGTTACCAGTTTTCCTTACTGAAGTACAGTGATGAGAAATACGTAAGACAAAATGTCACATGCAGTCATGTAAATCAAGAACCATAAGCTATAGGTCTGGGAATATAAGGTAGTCAGCTACAGAACACAAATGCTTTAGTTAGAAATAGAGAAGTCTTAGACATCCAACTTTAACATTAAGTTTCTGTCTAGGTCCTTCATTCCAATAGACATCAGGTGCTGATATTTACTCACACTTATCACTACAGGTGGCTATGGCTACTGAGAAAAAAAAAATCACCTGCAAGTGTTCAGACTGTGAAATATATTTGCCTGAATTTTGGTTAAGTGTTGATTGAAAAAGGCTAAGGCTTATCATTTTATACACCTGCATTTGCCAACTTTGAATTTGGTTGGTGAAGGAAAACACAGTCTAACAATACTGTCAATCAAATTCTTCACAAACAATCAATTGCAGTGCCCCATTAAGTTAACACATCCAGTCGCTATAAACACAAAAATTATCACAGAGCAGCCCAGGGTACCTTCTCACTTAGTGCAAGGTAATTATTTCCACATTGCTACATATTATTTGCATCACAAGAACACAAAATTAAGGCTGTATGAAACTACAAAGAGAATTTCTCTAGGTAGGTGTAAAAGCCAAATACTGCAGTATTCATAACAGGCTTCTTATTCAACATCCCAGTGTGGAAACTCCAGTCACTTAGCACCCTACATAGCTGAAAGGGTGCTTCTGTTGTTGCCTAAATCAACACACTAAATAGGCTGCAAATTACATTAACATTTTTATGACTGTTTTATATAGATCTCTCTCCTCCTCCAATTAAAGATGAAAGGATTTAAACCCCACCTCCACCACCAAGCTCTGCTCCTTAAAACATGTTTGTCTATAACCTAGGGCTAGGTAAAATGAAGAAAAGCTTGTAGAAAGTGCAAAGTTAGGACACATTTCTCTTTGAAGCTATTCCAAGGTTCAGACATAGCACTTCATCCATTGTAATAAGAGCTTTAGGAAATTGAAGCAAAAGTGAGCAAAAAGAACCCCTGTGAAACTTATAGAAGTAAACTTTCTCATAACCTACAAAACATCACTATGCTACCACTACCTTCCTCCTCTTTTCAGCAACCTAAATAAACACAAGAGCAATTATTATATATTAAAAAAACCCCAACAAACACAACTGACACACATGAAATTACTAAGGAAAACACAAGAAAAATACATTCCCCTCCCTTTTACTCTTATACTTTTTCTACTTAACATACTGCTGCTGACTACTTTCTCATCTTCCAAGCAGAACAGCCTTTTCTTGTCCTTGAAATACCATATAACAACTATTTTCAAATAAAGCTCCACAAAACACAATCGTAGCTTTTCTCACATATTCTTGGTACAGCTAAGATAATGTACTAGGCCTGATTTTCTCCTGCATTTTAAGGGGTAAAAAATCTGGTAAAAGAGCAGATTAAAAGACAGGTTCAGGGGAAATGCTAAGGACAAACATCCATCCTGCACTTTACCTTTACCCAAAGCCAGCACAGCTCAGAGGCATAGGCTACTTTACTTGGTGGCTGCCCTGAATCTTTCCCCCCACAGCTTGATCTCCCCAGAATACTCACAAGCCTGCCTGAAAAGGAGTGTCTGCTGCCACAAATATTAAGCACAAAACACTCAGATCTGGGTTGGTGCAAGGTGCTCCAGTACTCATGGCACAAACATTAAGCACAAAACACTCAAATCTGGGTCGGTGCAAGGTGCTCCAGTGCTCAGAGAGGATGTCTTGCCTCCCACCAGCAAACAGAGCCAATGAGCCCCTAGGGAGCTGTGGGGGAGCCAGCACTCACCCCACTCACAGTCCTGGGGCTGCTGCTCCTCCCCACTACACCCCCTCCTACCTCCCCACCTCTATATAACAAAGAAAAGTCTAGAAAATAAACCTGAGGACTCACCTAGCTCAACGTGGTGCACTGAAATCCAGGTTTGAACAACAATGAAGGCAGCTGCACCCTAGTGATTATAAGAGACTCCCACATGTGCTCAGGCTTGGCCTCGTTAGGACCCAGGTGTTCCTCCTGAAAGAGGAGGAGCCCTTGCCTCTTCGAAATCCCCAGCTGAATCTGCCTTGCACCTGGGGCTGCTGAGTCTAAAATCTTCTCCAGAACAGTTTTTGTGGCACATTTGTTTCCACTGAAAACATATATGAATACAAGCACATTCAACAGCAATCAGACCCAGCAGACAGATGATATGAAATATTAAGAAAATTTTACTTTACAGTAAATTGAATTACCCTAAATGCTGTGTTTGGTTCATTTGCTACACTAATACTTCACAGCAAAGCCACCAGTGAGAGTTCTTCAAATATAAACCTTGTCATTTCCAAGTGGGAATGCAACTTAAAGCCTCTTTAACTGATCTATATTTCTACTTTGTTGAACCAAGGATCCTAGTAGCTTGGGAAGTCATTTGGAACTCAGCATTGGGCCCTCTGGAAACAAAGCTATGAATTTCAACCTATGTTGCTACATGGAAGGAAATAGTTTGTGAATGCTGCATTTAATTTGTTAATACTAATTGGTAACCAACTCTTTAAGTTAGAAGGAATTAATATATTGCTACAAATACTTAACTGCTACCTGGAAGAAATAAATTTCTTACTCTTCAAATATCCATATGTCACATATCTTTGGTTTGCTCTGAAAAGAGCCAAGTAGACTTCACTGCTGCCAGAAGGGACATGCACTGGGATTTTTTTCTTTATTTTTTTTTTAATTTTAAAACTGCAGTGAACAAATGCTAACGGTTTTATTCAGGCTTCTTGGAAAAGAAGCCAGAATATTCTAAATATTCTTTATGGTTTTAATATTTTTAACTTCTTGCCACTCAGTGGGTGAGAGGGAAAACCCAAGGTGATCACAGATGTAGTGCATTTTACATCATCACAGCAAGACTTTGCTAAATGCAATGGACACAGGTGAACAGCTGGTACCTTTTAAATGGTTTTGCATGGCTGGCTGGCCAAGGCAGATTTATTTCAATATAAATTATCATAAAGGTGTAGATTTCTTGTGGGCTTTTTTTGTTTTCATTTATACTTCTGAAGTACTTGCCCTCTTCCACACAGCCAAAGTGTTATTTTGTTCCTGTGCATTTGGAACAGAACACATCCTGCAGTGCTTCCCCAGTAAACTACTCACAGCATTCACTAGCTTGAATTTTTCAAGACAGTTATTTTTCAAGACAGACTTCTGCAAGCAGACTGAAGAAAGCCTCAAAAATGTATGTCAGCTTATCTGTAGGCAATAAAAAAGGTGTGTTTGTAGGACAGAATCTTTAGCGGTTAAAACAATACCTAATGGTTAGTTCACACCTTCACATCCCTCCTTATTGTGGTAGTCTGAATGCAACCAAGAGAAAACAAGACAAAAATACACTCTCAAAGTTGTTTTGATTTTTTTTCCCCTATCCCTAAAAAATACACACTCTTGCTGTAGAAATCTGTTGCTTTCATACAGAGGCAATTTTATGCAGATATAATGTCCGCTTCTCACCACAGCTCTACCTTCAAATCATGCTGTAAAGAAAGGTGGGTAAATTCTTACCTTTGCATTCACTGTGTATGGTGGCTAAATGAATTTAGCTTAAATACCATTGTGAAGAAAAGACCTCTGAAATACACATTATGTCCTTCAGATGACAAGTAAAGCACTTCAGAAAGGCAGCTGTTTTCAACAAATTGCCTATAGAGCAGACAGTTCTGGCACATATGAAGGAACATACTTCAGTCTCTGATGGAGCTTAATTTGCTTTTCACTACTGCTAACCTGATTTCACAGTGAATTATTTATCTCACACTCTGAAATGCTCTATTGAGGAAAAAACAGGTCTTTTGGATATAAACAAAGACATCTGAAAACACCAGTATACCTCTTCTTTACAGGTATTCCTTCCTCACATTTCCTTATGCAAAGACTTAATAGCTCTCCAGTTTGGAGTTCTGCAACTGCCTTGATTCAAACATGGAATAAACTGGTAAGACTGAATAGCTGATAAGATCTTAGAATCTTAATCTTTAAAATATTATTTATCACATCAGTTACCAGAGGTGTTAGATGTTCGGAGCTTGAAGCAAGGTGAAAAGATTGCCTCCTAGCAATGTTTTGTGACAGCTCTTTCTATCCCCCAAAAAAACTCACAACAAACAACCAAAACATCCTAAATCCACAACCACCAGGGTTAAAGGTCAGTGAGACTTATTAAAAGAGGTTATTAAAATAGGTTATTAAAAGAAACACCAGAAACCGCCTGCACATCCGTAACTAACTGATGCATACGCTTTCAAATGCAAGGGCACTCAAGCAGAACTTAAATGTTGGAGTTTAACCTTGCCATCTAACATTAAAGGCTAGGCAACTCTTTGCTGACAATCTTTATTTCCATGTGTTCTAGAAGATACAGAATGATCCAGTTCTTAGCTGGAATATTTGATACTACTCTTTTTCTATACCTCTCTGGCTCCTTGGGAGCACTAAAGTAGGTTAGTATCATGAGACACCATGCTGTCCTTCATGTAGAAAGTTTTGAGCTTTGATTCTCTGAAGTACAGTTGCAACTGGGGGATAAGCCAGGGTGCTGCTGTGGAAGGCTTATGATATGATAGGAACCTCTGGTCTCGGAAATTGCCAGCACACACTGACAGAAATTAATCACTTTTGAGCTGTTAATACAGTACTTACTAGATCTACCTCTTTCAGTCCAACACTGAATCAGGTTTGTATCCCTACCATGGTCTAACAGATATGAGCTTACACACTCCCAATTAAAGAGGAAAAGCTATTAGGAGAATAAAAACTTATTTAATTTTAATCCTTGTTCCAACTCATTTAGCAAGCAGTAATGCTGTGCTGAACACATGCCCCAAACTTTGCCTTTCTAGGTTCAACTCATCTAAATTAGTAGAAGGGGAACTGTGGCATCTACACAGTATAGATCAGATCACACAAATACATTTCATTCATTTAGGATTTTTTCACAACCATTTGCTTAAGAGCTATTTCCATTATCCAATGTTTTGTAGAGAAAAAAACCCACAGGTATCATGCAGCACTATTGTGAATCAGGATTCTGTTCTATCTAGCTAAAGATTCCTACCTTTCCCTGCACTTAGAACTCAAACAACGTCACTCCTTTAGTTCAGTTTAAGCAACCAAACTCTTACCTTTTAACCGCTGAAGAAATGAAGAAAAAATGCTTCAAGTCTGTTTGCAATAGAGATAGTAGATCTGCTACAAGGTCGCTTTCAAGAGGTTCAGCTAACCTTTCATAGCATTAGCTAAATTTGGATTTACTATTATGACTCAATATAGGAACTTCTCAGCTTGATGCCTTTTCAGCACAGAGTTGGTAGAAACATTATAATGACAAAGGCTGAAATTTTCAAATCTACAGAGGAACCTGGACTGAATTTTTTAAAAGCTGCTGTCCCTCAGGATCAGGATAAAAATTCTTTCTGGAAGCCAATAGGAGTTATAATGCATTTAGACACCTCTGGCTCTTACTACTCATTCAAATTAAAATGAATGAAATCTCATTTAAACCCATAAGG
This sequence comes from Chaetura pelagica, assembly GCF_000747805.2. Lineage (NCBI taxonomy): Eukaryota > Metazoa > Chordata > Aves > Apodiformes > Apodidae > Chaetura > Chaetura pelagica. The sequence goes on along the minus strand of NW_009953191.1, from coordinate 134,000 downwards.
CACTGTGATTTTCAGCCTAAGATATGAGTAAGACAACTTATTTTTTTCTGACATGAAGTGTATTGATTTTGCTGTGGTCAGTTTACAAACGGTGCCAAACATTACCTAAGATGGCATAAAGACTGAAAAACTTCAGTATTTCCAAGTTCTCCTTAAGTGGGTTATTTGAACTTTTTTTAATATTCATTAAGTGCAATGCCTATTTCTTACTATTATTTATATTAAAAAGTTTCAGGAAATGAGAGCAGATATCTGTTTTGGGTTTTTTTATGACACTGATAGGCATTCCAGTTCTGACTGTCTGCACACAACTAAGTCAAACAAGTCCCTTCCAACCCAAACCATTCTAGGTTTCTACCATTCTAATTCATGCTCTATCTGAAGACATTCTATCAGCCTTAAAACTTGTCAGAGTAGTATATACCTCTTAAATGACCTCACTGTTGGAGTTTTTATATCATCTTCTAATATTCTTCTTCACTTTCATTTAATGTCGTTTTGGAAATAGGTCAGCCTGAACAAGAGCACAGTATTGTAATACTCAGTGAGATCTAGGTCAACAAAAACAAGAGAAGAAATCCTTCACATGATATCCAATGACAAACGTAACAGTGCTTTTCACAACCACTCTACTTAGAATGGTATCAACATTTTCTTTTTCCTATCTAATTTTCATTTCACCATGGTATTGCATCTTCCTATTTCCTCCTTCATTTTTCTCCTATTTAAGTTTATTTTCCATTTTGTCTTTCTGTTACATCTGTACTTTATATTATTTCATTCCAGAAGCAAAATTTATTCAGCTTTCCCTAGTCTCTTTTACAGGTCTACTATTAGAAATCATAAGAAAATGGGAAGGACTGTAATGACAACAGTGGGCAGATGATTTATAAGATTATAGGCTCATAGGGCAAGTCACAACCTGTAAGAAAATATATGACATGATCTCTGTGTCAATGTTTTAGTGAGTTCCAAATGTTACATTTGAAAAATTATGACAGGTGATAATTGACAGTATTAGTATGGTGATAAAGCTTACTGGAAATAGGATGATAGTATCCTTAAAGATTACAAAATAGGAGAAGAGGATTCACACAGAAAATAACCTGGGCTATTTGAGACCTCGCAGTCCACATGGCAGAAATCACTGCAGCAAGCTTCACTAAAAAAGAGAATCCTAAACCAGGGCAACTGAGCAAGTGAAAACCTACTGGCTCTCTAATGCATGGGAGGGATAGACTGGAAGGAGCTAATGGGGTCACCTATTTCTCTTCTAAGTGACTTTTTAATACAGCTATTGCCTATGAACAAGCAGCTGATTCACACACTTTCAAGAGAAATCACTCCAAGTTGGTAATTGCCAGTCAGCAATAGGTTATGACTGTTCAGTCAGAAAGACTACCTAGCTTGAGTCTCCCAAAAATATAGCCGCTCCTTTTCAGTCTTTTAGGCTCAAGTTTTCTTTATTGTTCATTTTTTTACTCTATCCTCTGTATTCAATGCAAAATAGGCCAGGAAAAAACATAGAGACTAGACTTAAGTGAAAAGTCTCTTACTCTCACAAACAATACAGAGAGGTGCTAGTAGCAGTTTTTCTGAAAGATTTTCCTGAGACGGAAGAACTCTTTCAATGCTTCGAATAGACCTGAACCAGCCAGTATCTCAGTCTCCTGCAATGAATTTCGAAGTGGGAAATAAGAAACGTTTATCCCTGAACACCATATTGCAGGTGTTTGGCCTTCATCCCCTGATTTTCTGGTGATTCCTAATAAAGGATTATCTGTTTTGTAAACCCAGCTAAATAAACACTGAATATGTGAGCAGCTGGACAGTAATTCAGTATTTTTACTTCATAAATATAATTCTGTTTCAACGAGGAGGAATAGGTCATCCAGGCAGATTTAGTGCCATCTACATGAAAGGTGCTATGATCTGCTTCTTCATTTTTTCTGAAGCACAAGCTAATAGTTCTACCGAAGAAGCTAGATTGTGTAGGGGAACATCTTACAGTGCTCAAAAGCACCAGGTTGATAAGCCTAGCTCACCTCTCTAACACCAGACTACTACTAGATTCAGAGCTTTATCCACTGAGAGATTTATCAGAGCCCTGGGAAAAGAACTGAAGAAGTGTTTATCTTCCTCCTTCCATAGCACAGAACAGTGTTTTGCTAAGATCACACAGAAAACTCTCCCCTAAATAACAACCTCCCAGTGCAGAAGCCCTAAAAACTGTTAGCATTCCAATCGCTTTTCATAGCACACACACAGGATAGCTACCAGAGGACTGCAATGTTTAACTTAGTATTATCCCAGGTATCAACATAGGTAAACAAGTGTATCAAAAACGATCCAATAGAACCTCTAACAGTAATTTTTTTTCATAAAGCCATGAAAACTAGGTCATTAATCAGAATGGCCAGCCAGCAAAATCAAGCAACTGAATGGAATTAAGGCCATCGATAGTGGTGCATATGTTCAGCCTTCAGTTTGCAGAGCCAGTGGCATTACTGCATTTAGGGGCAAAAATGAGTGTGAAATAGTTCCTCCCTTCATTTACTGGAAAGTTCATTCACTGCAGTCTAGGTCCAGACTGCATCCCAGTGTGTTCAACCAGAGGGCTAGGCTTCAGCTTCAGGCTCTGTATTGTGGCATAAATGGACTCCAAAGCACATGAAATGGTACTTGTATGAATCCTGTGGAATATTTTTTCAGAAAGAAAGGAAAGAACTGATACTTAATGGTGGTCTGAAAACAGTACAGATAGAGGTAGTTATAACTTATTTCATTTTCAGCTACTTTAAAAATATATAACATAAAATTGAACATCGTATTACCCACAAACATAAGTAATACAACTTACTGGGACTCTACAGTGTCTCTGCTCAATAAAAAAAGGCAGACATTCCTCATTTCTCTAAAGCAAAGTAGTTCATCCTTTTTGCTGCTTTCATTTCAAGTACTATTATTTTGACATTCAGTGCTCACCACGCAGCTTAATGTAAAGGCATTAAGTCTAGGAATATGGTGGAAACCATCAGTCCTCCCACTTTTATTTTTATTATTTTGTGAAATTAAAATTAATTAAATACTTATTATATTAATTTAATAATATCATAAAAGGAAATGTAATTATTTTTTACAAATGAATTAAACTCCACTGAACACATCTGCTGCCACATTAGCAAGGCTTCAAGAGTTCATAAAAGCAGCTGACAGTTGTAAACAGTAGCTGTTCCTAATAAGTCCATATTAAGCTCTCCATTCCACTGAATTAAGAAGTATGAAATAATTTTAATGATGAAAGTGAAAACTGAAACAAAAACTATAATGCCAGTATTTTCTCTGCCAGTGGTCTCTCTCACTTGTTTCTGTTCTTATAGTCTGTCTAACAAATTACGAAGGATCCTTACATTCAAGAGATGTGATATTAAAATGTGTAGCTTAGCAGAAATGAAGAAAGCAGCAAAAAATTAAGTTGCAAATCTAAAAAATGAATTACAGGGAATTAGCTCTCAATAGTTATTACAATATGGCATTCTAATGATGAAATGAATTATAGATAAACAGCATACATAACAACTACAATCTCTGCCATTAATTCTTTAAAAAGATTTTTTTTAAATTGTGTATTCATTGACCAAACAGCTTTGATGAAAAGGAACAGCTAAATCAAGCACTAGGGCTAGCTGCCTAGCATTGAATCTTTAATTGTGGCAATATTGTAAAATATGCCTACATGGCATACTGCTGTAAAGCTTACCAAGGCTACGCACCATTTTGCCAGGATCCTCCTGAATTCATACAGAAATCCTATTATTTATGAATTAATCAGTGATAAGAACACCACAAATAAAAAGACAATCCTTATTCTCACGAGTTTATGAATTAGAAGGCAAACTAAACCTCATTTATCGGAATGCAAGAAAAAAAAAAGTAACAGTAAAAAACAATTACTGGGAGTTTTAATACTAAAGGTGCTCTACATTCCTCACATGTTATGAATGTTACAGCACTTAATGGTTTAGAAGCACTTATCATCAGGGAGCTAGCAGTCATCAGAATCTCATTACTCAACCCGCCAGCATCCTGATTGCTATCATCCAACAATTTACTAAATCAGATATGAACATTTAGTGAACCACTATCATATAAGTGGGAGCCCTCAGGGGAAACCACCCTTGTTATTCACTCTATGCAGAAGCAATGTTGTAGATTTTTCTCCCCTGTATAAAATACGCAAAGGTTTCTGATCTGAGGTTTATAATGCATTGTAATTTCTAAGCAATTGGGTTGGCTAGCAGCTGCTAGAAAGATTACAGAGTTGTAAAATCTAATCAACTCCCCAGCTAGTATCAATTAATTTCAGGAAGACCTAAGAAAAAATGTAAAGGATAGCCAAAAAAGCCAGACATCTAAAGGTTGAAAACACATAATGGAAAAGTAAAATATATAGTACAAAATTATTTAAGTCTATTTGTAAGAAATTACTTTAGAAAGTTACAGTTAAGAAGTAATTAAATATCTGAATAAAGCACACCTATACAAGTCATGCTAACAAAGCTTTAGAACATGATATTTAGCTACAGCTGATAAAAAGGCAAGAAGGTAGCCTTAGTATTCTGAATGGATTCTGAATCTCGATCAGAATCTGAAAGTTTCTGCCCTGGGTAATGATTTACAGGACTTTCTCATTGCATGACTTGCACTCAGCTCTGTCTTTAAAATTATTCCATTTTCTACCATACTGAATTAGCACTTTAATTGCTCAGTAACTGTTTTCCTTCCTAAAACGGGCTAGTACAATATTCAGCCAGCCCTCAACAGCAGTTGCCCAGTGTCACTCTCCTGTCAGCCATCACCACTTAAACATGCTTCAGCTCTTAGGACAACACATGCATAAAGTAAATGCAATTTTATTTTACTATGTAATTTTAAGTTATTCTAACCAAATACATTTATGCAAACACCTCTCTCTGAAGCCAAGACAAAAATAAGAATTTCAAGAATAGCCAGGCTCTAATTGCTTTCATAAGGATAACAGCCTGTTACAAAGCGTCTAGTCTATGGTCTTACTGATCTCCATCTTAGAATATGGAATCCAGCTGCTTGCAACTCTAGCAGGACCTGTTTACACCTTTCTTTGTTACTCCTCAAGTCTCAGGGGATATGCAGAAGAAACAGCCTCTGATACTTGCAGTGGAAAGCTTTTAAAAAATGCACAGAAATTTAGCTTTTGCCTTGAACAACATCACAGCATTCCATAACTACCAGTTTTCAAAGCTGATTGAAATGCAAACTGATACTGTGAGAAAGACCAAGATTATCATGCCCTAGAAACACAGATGGACACTTCTTGCATCTCCTTGTTGACTGGCTTACATGCTGAAAAAATCAACTTCTCACATCAGAAGTTGCAAATGCAATCCGTTCTGCCTTCAAATGATGGATACTTAATTTGGGAACAAGGCAAGAGAGGCCTACACGCTAGTCTTTGTGCAAACTATGAGAGATAAAAGAATAAATTGAAATTCAGGTAGACATATCAACACACTAATGTCAGGATGAGTTCTTTGACAGTGACGTCAGAAGAAGTTCTTGCATTTACATGGTGCATCATTTTTAATTGTACAAAAAGAAAAAAGAAACACAGATGTCTCTGTGCTCTTTTGCAATCACACTTTGCAAAATAAATCTCAATCATGAATTGCCCTGTCAACTTGAAGTGCTTACAGGCAGTAAGCCAGTGCCCCCTTTGACAAAGAACTATTATTCTACTCCTCAGAAAAAACACACATCCTAAACAACATATGGGAAGCCAGTGGACCAGGAGCAAAACCAGCACCTTTCAAATAGGATAGCAAGCTGTTCCCGTAACTGAAAGGCCTAAAAATAAAGACACTTAAAGATTCTGACACTTCAGGTATCAGCCCAGTGAAGCTGATGCACTCAGTTACACAGGGCACTAAGAGCATGCCACATAGTTACTTTGGACTGCCAGAAGTTTCTCTCTGAATACTGATACAGTAAAGAGCTTTTGAAATATTTAAAGTCCTCACAGATTTAACTGGCTGTTCCTAAGAATGATCCAAAGCTCCCAGAGAAAACTACATCTCAGTCAACAGAAAGGAACTTCAGGGTATACCTGGGTTTTCCCCTTGCAGATAGAGAATGCACCAGTCATAGTTCTAATATCAGGGAAATAACAGTAAGATGCTTGTAAGTACAAGATTTACTTTTGGAAAACCCAGACATGGCTCACTGTTCAAAGAAAAAGACTGACTTTTTTTTTTTTTTTTTTTCCTATTTATGTTTCTATTCAATTAAAGTATTCCAGGCAGTTTTCCTTCAAAACACAGGCTTCCAAAAGAAAGAAAGAAAGAAAAACGGTTTGTCTTACAGAATGACACAACAGGACAAATACAGCAAAGAAAACAAAGCACAGCTACATTAGCACTGTTTTTAAAAATGTCTTTTTAACTAATTTGAAAACTTCATAGAAGAATGGTATTTATCTTAAGGACAATCAATTAGATGCTGAAGAATCCAAACAGCCTTTTCTTAATGCTTTACATTTTATGTGTGGTATCTGGGAAAACGGATAAAAAGCTGAGAGATGGCTGCAGTACTCAAAAATGTTTTTTCCATTTCTTGTGATGTGCTGACAACAGTTTTTCATGGAAAAGGGCTTGTTATAACAGTGAGACTTCAAATTGCCATTTCTGTTCTTGTCGAGGAAATTGTATTGCTCAACACCATACAGGAGACATCTTGCCATGTGTTTTTAACTCTTTAATATGATGCATTTCAAATCCTTCAAACAATAATCAGAAACAGGCTGGAAGGTGTCTTAAGAGGTTTTTAATTCCAGCTGTATCTATTAACAAATGCATTCCTAACACAAGCCTTTTTCAATATCAACCAAAAAACTTCCAATAATAGAAATGCCACAGTGCTCTAACCCATCAAGTCTAGAGTACTTAATAATCTTTAGTGCATCAGAGGTTTTTGTAAAATAAAAATAGTAATAGATCAGAAGTTCCCCTGCTGGCATTTCAAAATACTACGCTTTGTCCTAGTCCCAATAAGCAGAGAAGCATATTTTTACCTTCCTCTTGCTGACCATTTTTTATATCTGAGAATTCCTTTGTTCCATCAGAGATTAAGTATCCCACATTTTTTCTAAGATCACATTTCTTGGGATCTCTGCCCATGCTTCTTGTTCTCTAGATTCTTCACAAACAGGACATTTATGATGAAACCTAAACCCATAGTTTTATATGATGGTAACAAAGGTCTTATAAAATATCTCAACTCCATTAAAATCTGACAGAAACTTTACACTAGAAAGATTTCATTGCAATTTACAAACACAAATCATCACATGGTTGTAAGATGTGGGTTTTTTCCCCAGCTGTTTCCATGTGATACACAGTACAGCTACTCATTGCACATGCTCATTCTTTTCTCTCCAGCTGTACTTAGCATACCGTTCCTAAGAGACACCCTAAGAATGGCTGTAATTCAATCAAAGGAAAGACTTTTCTGACTCAGTGTCTTCCTCTAGTTGTAACCAGTAGCAACTGCAAGTAAGAACAGGAAATTAACAGAAAAGGGGAAAAGACCTGTGCCAAATCTTCCTGGTTTATGGCAATTTGTTGCTTAGGGACTTCCTGGGACAAAGACATTAACACTAGTAAGAATTTAGACAGTAGCAATCTGACATTTTCTTTTTATTTATTTATTTTATTAGTATTTTCCTATTGATTCTTTAAATTTCATTGTCTCTTTTGATCACTGTTTTGAACTGTGTTGACAATGCCATGGAACTCAAATCGCTTCTATAGATGACAACACAGTGGACTTGGTTCCAAATGTGTCTTCAGGTTTCTGACTGGAAACAGAGCTCCAAGTCAGAGCTGCTCACTTATGAGAAATACGGGCATTTTAAAATGTCTTTTAATCTGATGGAGAATAGCCAGGACAGTCAAAAAGAAGAAAAGAACTTTTTTGACACTGACACATAACAAAATACACTATGAAGGACAACTTAATAAAAGCATTCATATGAATGTTCAGAAATACCCTAAAGGGTAAGGACTTCAACTACACATAATTTCTTGAGGATGAATGTGTTTGTTTGCAAATCCAACTGCATTGCTTTGCATAGTCAATAAGTAAAGCTAAAATTACAAACAAATAGAGCAAATAAAATTTGCTATGTCAAATTTATAACAACAACTAATAGATACAATTAAATTATAATTTCTGCAAACATTTGAAGCAAATAGTTTGATGAAGAGCTAATGTTGAGACCACTTCCAGAATCAGGTTCAAAAAACTGGAATTAATTTAATTCTCTGTATGCCTGAGGTCAATGTAAGATTATAAAAGTATAAAGTTTGTTGACTGAGTGAATATGTTGCTTTAAAAAAAAAAAAAAAAATTAAAAAAAGGAAATCCTAACCCACAGACATGCATGTAAACAGCATCACCTAAGTTTAATGATTCTTTTCTTCAGTGCATTTCAAGCAGTAAGTAACCTCACCTTGCCAAACTCCTGAAAGGACTCTGAGTAGGGAATTATGAAGATCCAATTACATAAATTAAGAAATAGGCATCTCAGGCTTTGATATTTATTTCCAGTAAACTGATTCAAATCAGTTCTGAACATTTATTTATATGCCTATGTCAATATAAAAAACAGAGAGATCAGCCTACAAAAAAGTTAAATACAAGTTTTCTGTAGCTTCAACACTTAAAGAAACAGTGTTGGAGCAAAACTCTGGATTTTAAAGCTTCTCTTCTGCTTTAAGACTTTCATTATTTTAATACTTCATTTATTTCTAGCATCACTGAATATCTTAAGGATATTCACATCATACTCCTCATTTAAATAAATAATGTTTAATCATACTGAACTTTAATTTATTTCAGGCTTTATTCTGCAGATTGTTGTTTTCATATTTTGGCAGCTGGATAAATATTGCCATGTACACTTAAGGAAGATAATTTACTAACTGATTTTTCTCCCCTCTGGAAGTAATTTTGTTTGCATGCTTGATCCTCTGAAATCTTTGCCATAACTGGAAACATCCCATTTAACAAAAAGATCGATTACTATAAATTAGAAAATTAAATATTTAGACATCCTTAGTAGAATGGATTATATGTTAACTGTGTCATGTAATACCAGCAAATATCTATTCAAAACACATTCAATAGTATTTTCTCCAAATACTAAAAGAAACAAAAACTTCTTAGAATATCACCATATCAAAAACCATGCATAAGTCAGCACTCAAACTGAATCTTTTTATAATTTCTGAGGAAATACCTCATGCTTATGAAAACTAAGGGAAATAAAGAACATTACAAACAAAATAATTGCTTTTATGGTCAGTCAGAAATGACAGAATAACTAACGGAAATCAGTTCTTTGAATCAGTGATAGGAAGAACCCCGAACATCACAGATTCACATCCCAGTTTACAGGATTAAAGAAATTTTTAAAATAAAGCATGAGTAATTCAGGAAACTTTTTACCATAAAAGGCATCAGAGAACCCCACTGAGACTAAACAGAGAAGGAGCTGAAAGCAGAACCCACTCATCAGTAGGTCTTGCATTTACCTACTATTCCATAACTATGACTACAGCCCTCCCTGCAAACTGAAGGTGACCACCTCTTAGAGTGCCTCCTTTACACACATCACTGTCTTAGTAAAATAGTATTTTCCTTTTATATCCACTAAGGACATGGGGGATTCTCAGTCTGAGAAGTGTAAGGGGCACTACTTCCAAAACCGCTGCCTTTAGGATTAGTAGAAGGATCAACAAAAAAGCAATCACACAAAAACAACTACAGGTGGTGTCAGCACCAAGAAAGAAACCAGCAGAAAGAACCTAGACTGGTATTTCAGTTGTACTGTGAAAACCCAGCATTTCTTTAGAGCTGTAATAACAATGCCCTTCCTAAAACCAGACACTAAGGTGCCTTAATCTTGTCAATTACATACTAAGTATGACACCATTAAACAAATAATTTTTTTCTGATAATTAGAAATTCCTGCAAAGGGGCTTTTTGAAACAGCTATTTTTCTGATTAGAAGGGAGAATAAACTAAAAAAATTATTGGGTCAGATGTGTATGTGTCTTTGGGCCAGACCCATACTGCCTTCAATTTTTTTCAGTAGCACAACACTAACTCATGCCAGAGGAACGTCCAAACTGTTATAATTTCAATCTGATCATGTCATTTTTTTAATTTTTATTTTTATTTTTATTTAATGGAGTTCAACTATTAAATGCACAAATAGCCTCTAGATTACACAAAAGAATGCCAAGAATGTGTAGAGAGTTTGTTTCCTTTTATCTGAACAGGATCAGTAGTGTCAGTAGGTCTTAATGAAAAGTCTGTTTTTCTGCAGAACATTGCTGAAGAAAGCAATTGAAAGCATTACAGTGTCAGTAACTGCTAATAGGTGAAATGCTGATAGCAGTAATTCTCTCCAGATATGTCAGTGCAAGTCAAAGGGTCCTGGCTGTACTGGCCCGAGGTTCTAATGCTGGCAGTGAGGTCACTATTTGATGACAAATTCATGACTATTAGATTATTTTGAGGCAAGAAAAACAAACAAACAACAAAACACAACAACCAAAAAAACCCCACAACAAACCAAGAAAACAGACCATACATACACACAGACATGTATTTCTGGTGTAATAGAAAGAGCAACCCCATTTAAATTTAAAATCCTACCAAAATAAATAAAAACTACATTTCCATCACCAGTGATGGAGATTCTGTAGCCAGAAACAAGCAAAAGACAGAAAAAGTCTTTGTGCATAACCTATTAGACACACACACAGTTGTTTAGGCTCAGTGAACGAAAAATGAATAGCTGGGAATACCCTGCCATTTGCAAAAAGGGCTCCTCACCCAGCAAGATATTATTCTAATTGTAGGAAAAGGAGTAACGTGCAGGTCCTCAAGGTTTTTCAGGGTGATGATGTAATGCTTTTCAAGGCACAGGAAACACATAGCATCAGCTTCTGCATAATTTATAAGCTTGTTCACCTCCAAAACTTTCTAATCTAAGTGAAAAAACTTGTGTGACAAGGAAGTATAGCAAGTGAATTCAGGATTACGTTCCTGAGCTAGTGGTCTTTTAATAGCATTTAAAATAATTATGTAGGAACACTGAAGTCAGAATTACTGTATTGTCTAAATCTAAACAACTTGTTTTTTTAAGTACAGACCATATGCTATGGACTGTTTGTAAAGAAAAACAGCATTCAAAACATTCACAGAAGCACAGAATGTTAGGGATTGGAAAGGACCTCTGGGGATCACAGAGTCCAGCTGCCCTGCCAGAGCAGGACCACCACAGAATCCAGAGCAGGACCACCACAGAATCTAGAGCAGGGCATACAGAAGCCCATCCAGACCAATCTTGCAAGTCTCCAGAGAAGACTCCACAAACTCTCCAGGCAGGCTGTTCCAGTTCTCCATAACCCTTACTATAAATAAGTTTTTCCCCACTTTCCCTCACCAACACACAAGCACTCACAAAGTTACAAAGTTGCCATTCTTTAGGAAATGTTTTGTTGTTAGCTTCCTTTGACTGTACGTTTGTACACCCACCACATGGAGTGCAGCAGCTCACATTTTCCTGCTTTGCTCCACTAACTCCTGCTGCTTCACACACAATGCAGAAACACACTGCAGGAAAGAAATGGGTTGTCTCACTCTGGAAAACTGATGCATTCTCATACTAAAGGACTGATTAGATCTGCAATAATTTGACAGACAACAGAGCATGAGAATTGTGAGTATAAGTTCTATTTCAGTGAGGAAATTACAAGAATTTATAATTCTCAGGTAAGAACAAGTAAATGAGAGTATGAGAAAACAGGCTGACAGGTGAGGTGTGAGGATAAAAAGCAACCTAGCAGATCACAGCCTTTCTTAATTCAAGTTTCTTTTGACAACTATTGGAAGAAAGAGAAGGGTCCTCTCTTTCACTCACTCCTTACTTGCTTCCATTGTCATCAGCAAAAAAAGCATATAATGGCTTGAGTGCAGAAGACTAAAATATTCATTCCTATGCCCTAGATTTTTGCTCTGTGCACCCTCCTGAAGTGTGAAAAGTTACTTATTTTGGTTGCCTAATAAAAAATTGATGAATTCTGATCAGTGCAAACCTCTTAAAAACCCTGTTTTTACTCAAGTGGAAACTTTGAAGAAAGCACAACAAAGCAGCTTTGGTATATTCAAAAAGCAGAAAAAGTAGAGTGCAGTATCATGAACAAAACAGAGTTCTCAATAAACTATACTGAACTATAGCAGTTCATTCTTTCAATGCAATTCACACAAGACAAAGACTAACTAAATAAATACTGCAACTACTGCATTCAAAAAACTACCTAAGACATGCAACATCTATTTCCTTTTGTGTATTCAGGCTTCTGTTTCAGAGAGTTTACCTACTGACTTATCATTCTCAAAAATTAATTATGTTAAGATCAGTACAGCTTATTTCAGCACCTTTAATTATTTTCCATTGGATTTTGGAATAACAGTTACTTAGTTTTCATTTTTTTTTATTCAAAGCTGAACTTTCATTCTTATATATGCTTTTACTTCTCTTCTGGTATTTGCAGTTTTTTCATCTTTATCATCTGAATAGAGTTCAAACCCTCACATTTTCATAATAAAAGTATCTCAAAATTATTTAATTAAAAGTTGTTAGTATTTATGGTTTAGACTTGTAATCTAAAGAGAAGTAATTATCTTCTGTGATTGTGAGTCACTTTCAAGGCTGAGCATAAGAACTAACTTCATCTTCAGTACAGCAATTTCAAAAAATAAGCTTAGGAAATTATATGTCATTTTAAACAGAGTAGCTTTACTTCGGGCTCTTATTCTGGAACACAGAATAGTTTATACAGAAATGTCACTGTGGGTAAAATATTAGTGATAATTCATATTAAGCTAAAGTGAAAACTTTACTACAACCTCTAATTTCACCACAACTGGCAGTGTTGGCCTTCTAGAAGACCAACCCCAAGCTGGACACAGCCTATGGCTCCAGATGCTTCACCTGCTCATCTAGTGCTTTTGTCTTAGCGTTATTTCTAACCCTCATAAACCATCATATGGTGAGTCAGCTTAAAATGCATCAAAAGAACTAAAATATCATCATATTTTAACATAGTCATGGCTTTCTGACTTAGTAGGAGTTTTTTCAGAACCTTTACATACATTTTTAGAGTTATTAATGAGTTTTCTTACTCTAAGCATTCTCTTGATGTTTTGAGAAATCAGATCTTTTTTCATTTTTCAGTTCTTAGGAAGCTGAGTCACCACCTCTTCATCTGGATCAGGATCAACACCCATGGAATTGTTCATCCACGGGCAGTTTATTCACTCCCTTCTATGAAGGTATCATGATACTGAGATAAAAACTTAAGAACACATTAACACAAGAGGTTTATTACCATATCTAATTCTGCTCAACAAAGCAACAGTAATAGGCAAGGAAAGTTCTAACCAAGATCACTTTTAACTATACATCAGACCATGGCAAGGGAACAGAGAGAACAGAAAGACTCTAAGAGCAAGTCATACTTTTTCTGCTGTGCTTCCATATGCAGTATAAAAGCACACTTTACAGTAAATAGTAGGCAGTGTCTTCCTACTTAAATCACACAGATTGAAGCATAAGCCTGTTTTGTTTTCAGTGCAGCAGCTGAGTGCTGTGTGTCCAGCTCCATTCCCAACAGCATGTGGTTTCTTCAGTGAGACTGATATGACAAGTGCTGTATATCCTATTGTGGCACACCCTCAGAGGGACTGGACCAAGATCAACAATGTATTTTGTAACGAGCATTGAAAACCTGGCAGATGGCAAGGGGTGGGACAAATCTGCTTCAAAGAGACACATTTTAATAAAAAATACTATACAATGTTTACAGGGCTTTTCATTGCACATTATTTCTCTTGCTTTTCCTGATGCTGTTCCTAGTAGCAGTTCTCAGCAGTTCTCACCAGCAGGTTTCCACAAATAAGGACAGCATTGAGTTAGCATAAATAGGCAAACTTCATGGAAGTCAACAGAGCTGCATGATTTTCCCTTTTGGCCTACGTACACTTTTCGTGAGATACTGTAGGAGTGAAGCACTGGGAGAACAGGGCATACAGAAACACAAACCCTCGCATTCAGTGAAGTTACCAGCTGGGATGTAGAGGCTTAGCTGTCCTAAATAAGGAGTCCCAGTCCAAAACCATCTAGAAGTTGATGTTAAGCAACTGTCATCCTTTCTAAGATTCTTGTTAATATTAGTGTTATATTTAATTTAATTTAATTTACTTTCTGTACACTGGATTCCAAATCTAATACAACATTAGCTGTTCCTGTCTTAATTCATGACTTTTCATTATCACACCTGGAACCTCTCCACGACAAGCATCTCAGTAAGGAGCTGATGTCAGAAATGTCCATTAAATCTGTCACATGTACTAACAAATCAATCAAGTACCAAAGTGCTTTTTGATTTTTTTCTTTTCAGCAGCTTGTTAGAAAAGGATCCACCTGACTTGAGAAAAACAAAACACACCAGGCCTGAAATACTGTGGTAAATAGTTGTATCCACTGCTGCAGAATAACTATCACTTAAATATCTTTGTAATATAACAGGAATAAGTGAATTTTAAATGCTCAAATTAATTTTAAAGTTAGTGAATTAAATACTTTTTAAATTAATGAATAAAATTTCATTTAAAATACAATTTTCTTATGGAGATTAATTTCTATAGTGGGCTAGTAATCGCTCTCATTCATTAATCAAAAATATTTTTCCTGCTGTTTTAAAACTGACCTGAAAATGCAAGTAAATTATTGTACCTTATTAATTTTAAAAATCAAGGAAAAATTAGAAGTTTAAAAATTCAATTCCCTCACATTTTCAAAGATATTGTAAATCTGTTTTTCAGTATTTGTATCACCATATTAATTGCACACAGATAATCTGGAGTCACATGCCATCAAGTAATTAAAAATAATCAGTTTGCAGAACTAGCTATTTTTCTTTCAATCTTTTAATTATTTTCTGATCTTAATATATGAGAGAATTCTAAAAAAACCCCTAACTTGTCATATGAATTATTGTATTCCAGAAATAGTGTTTTATCGTTGTTTGTGTATACCAAATGTATACACAAGTTCATTTTGTCCAAAAGATGTTATTACACAATAGAAATTTTATAAATAATGTGCATCATAAACATATACAATATACCTACCTAAATTTTATCTATTCAAATCTTCATGGGTTACTAGTAAGAGCAGAAAGTCTCAAGTTCAGTGTCATGGAAGGGCATGAAAAAACAAACCAACTTTTCAATCCACTTGACTGAAACAAGACACTGAGCAGGGGGGTGGAACTGGAAAAGAGGGAGAGTGAGAACCAGGGAGAGAGCAAGCAAGAGAAATCTTTTCCTGAAGAAGGACTGCGATACAAAAAAGAAAACTGAAGTTGCCTAGATGGTACTGCCTGGAGATTTCACATTATTTAAACACACCAGCATGTCCTCTGAACTCAGCTCAGCTGAGCTGATTGTTTAGGCAGCTCTAGTGTTTGACACCACAGTACAGCAGGTGACAACAGGGTCTCTGTGGCACCAGTGAGGTGGCAGAGTGTGTAATACTGCAAAAGACTAACACGAATGATAGTCAGTTTTCTCAAAATATTGTCAAGTCCACTATAATTCTGCACACACACCGCAGCTCATTGCCTCCTGATTAAAGAGCAACGAAATGCCAAAAAGCTGAAATTATCTCCACTGGGAGCAGAACAAGGACAACATAGAGCACTTCACACAAACTTCCCGGATGTATTAAGTAAGCGATTTTCTGCCCAAAATACTTCCATGACATGAGTGCAGGGCATCATTCCTGAGCCAACCTCCTACTTCCTTATTTTACCAGTTTATAGTAAATCATTCCTGTTCAACAAAGCTTGATGTTATTGCTCCTGCAGTAATATTGTGGAGAAAAGGTTTCCATATTTATTTTGAATGCATAATTATCCTTTTACTCTTTATACTTTGTACTAAGTTTTGTGATATACAGAAAACTTATATGGAACTTTCCTTCTAACTTCTACACTCCTCACACAAAACATTCTGGTCTCCACTAGTCCAGAGGAAGAACCTTTTAGATTAGTCAACAGAATCCTTTTAATGCAAATAGCTACTGACTTCAAGCAGGGGAAATTATGTATTTGTGCTTAACATTTGTGTCTATCCCTGCTTAATTAAGCATTTACAAGGCATTTCTAAAACTGTTTGACTTTTATAATTTTTTAATTAAAACTTAATTATATATTCCATGCATGTTAACTATGTAGGATATAGACAGAACAACAAGAAAAAAAAACTTACAGGAGCTACCTATGACCAAGTATCATTACTCAGAATAACCTGATCTGTTGCCAAGAAAGTCTGGCAGATGCAGATCTTTCTGGTGGCATAAGCAGGTGTAACCCCACTGCCTGTGTTTCTAGTGGCATAGGATCAATGCTGTGTTTTGCTTGCTCAGAGCACCAATAATGATACATAATACAGAAACATACACCTGACTAACTAGAGAAGTAACTTTTCTGTCTATTGCAGGGCAAATGGGGATATTTGCCCATTACAATGAGCCAATTAACAGTACAAAATAAACTGTAAAGAAAAACCTGCATCTAGTTTCCCTGAAGACCAAACAAAAAACCCACAAAACAGAGCTGAGGATTATGATCAGCAAGGAACTAGTCTTACAATACAAGTAAGTACATCATTGCAAAAAGAATTTAAAAGCTACACATTCAAGCAAGGAACAAAGAAAATCACAAGAACAGTTGATGGCTTGGAGAATTGCCACATCAGTGTCAATTGTGAACAACGAACAATTTCTCTCCTGTAGCTTAAAGTTTTCTGAAAGCAGCTTAATTTCAAAGACATTAATTTTTTAATTTAACAAGTAATTCAAGTAGTTTTGACCCCAATCTTCTTACTGCTTCATGCAAATTATCTTACTAATTTCATGTAGTTAGATAGCAGTAGCTAGATCATGAAAACATGTCATCTTCAATCAAATTCCCAATGCTTCCATACCCAAAGCATTTTTTTTCATCAATCCAGTCCACTTGCATCTGAAAACAGTGGTGAGGATTCAGAACATTCAATTTAGGTAGCTCACCACAGAAGCTGTCAGGAGCCTGCCTTCTCCACCCAGTTCATGGAGTTGTTTCCAAAGCCCTATTGCCCAAAGCCCAACTAAGTTCTAGCCCATGAACTGTTCTCTCTACATTGCCCTTCAGTCTGAGAAACAAGAGAGATCCTGACATCAGAGACCATTTAAAATAAAGACTTGATATGTTTAATACAGACATGTCAGGCTTCACTTACAGATGTTACAGCTATTTCCAAATAACTGAACAAAATTCCTATATGCTAGTCTAGTGTCACTGGCATTTAAGACAATCAGTGAAGATACCAAGAGATCCTCCTGATATCTGGAATTAGATTAGATAATTCTAATTCTTCCATTGGTTTGGGTTTGTTGTTGGTTGGGTTGTTTTTTTTGTTTCAATGAAAAGTATTTGGTACCAAATTAATACTCACAGCCTGCATACAGTCTTATTTCCTTTCAGAACTTTGACACAATCCAATCAGGAAGGTACCTTTAGTGTCATGGTGTAATTTTACTCATACCATTTGAGATAGCATTTTTAACTAGCAAGCCTGACCAATGGGCATTTAGGTGACATTTGAGTCTCACTGCAATACAAGTATGACACCTTTCGAAAGAAAGGGTTGTACTATTTGACATGGCACCAAGAACAAAGTAGTATATCGTCTTTCTTCAGAAAAGGGCATCATTAGGTGTATAAACCTGAGCATTTCTTTTCATGTATTTTATGTAATAATTACTGTTGTATAATTATTGTCTATGACCCCATTAGTTCAATAACATTATTACTGAAGTTCATAGAATCATAGAATCCTAGGGGTTGGAAGGGACCTCGAAAGATCATCCAGTCCAACCTCCCTGCCAGAGCAGGGTCACCTAGAGTACATCACACAGGAACGCATCCAGGTGGGTTTTGAATGTCTCCAGTGAAGGAGACTCCACAACCTCCCTGGGCAGCCTGTTCCAGTGCTCTGTCACTCTCACAGTAAAAAAAAATAAAATCAGATATTCAGCTTGAACCTCCTATGCTCCAATTTGCACCCATTACCCCTTGTCCTATCATTGGTCATCACTGAGAAAAGCTTAACTCCATCAAGTTCACTCATCCCTCTCCCTAAGTTAGTCAGATTGAACATATAATAAGAATGAGAAATAATGACAGCTTGGTTTAAGAATATCACTCATAATGAGCCAATAAGATCTACCCAGATCTGTGCAACTTCTCCTTTTTAAAGATCTGTGTTTTCGCAAACACAGTGATACAAAAACTACCTCAAAAAGTCAGGACTGGTCATATAATGAAAGAGGCTTATGGTAGGAAGGTCAAAGAAAAAAATATGGAAGTCTTCAGCAATCTTTGAAGATATTGAATTTAAAATCCTTGACCATAAGTACCTGTGAAATGTTCAGAACACAGTAAATAATGTGTTCAGTGAAAAATGCCATTTTAGATTAGCCAACACTATTCATGCATTTTCTTTCAAACTTGGTTAGTTTTAGATTAGAAGATTCTATACATTTGGTTTGTTTATGGCTCAAACTTGAAATGAGACTAAATAAAAATGTATACATGATGATTAGTAAGGAGGAAATTTCAGCATAACACAGTGAGAATAATTAGATCAAATAATTCTTCAACTGACTAACTCAAAATATAAGACTCACTTCTCTAAAGAAACGAGTAGGTATGAAAGCTAGTCTTAACAACTCTGGGAACTAAACTCTTCCGACTGAAATTAAAAGCTTCATTTTTATTTATTCTGCTTTTCATCGCAAAAGATAAAAAATAATAAATCAAGTTATAGCCCCAGCAGTAAGATTATCAAGGGTTTGGGTTTGGTTTTTTTTTTGTTATTAGGGTGCTTTGGGGATTTAGGTTTGTTGGGTTGGGGGGGGGGGGGAGAGTTTGTTTGTTTTAACTTCTGCTTTTCTGTCACTTAAGCTTCTATAATGTCTGAAGATCAAAGCAATACAAAAAAAGCCAGAAGGGACAGTAGGTTCAGCAAATAGTTCGTTTTCTCTGGTAATAAAGTCTTTCCTTTACAAAGCTGTTTAAAGTTAAAAGTAAATTAATACATTGCAATAATCTGAAACAAATACAGTCCAACAGTGTGGCAATTTTGAATCTCTACCAGTCTCTTTCACAACCTCTCCTCCAAAAATTTGTTCACAACAACAGTTACCCAGAAAAGTAAGTCCCAGTGAGAGATGAGGTCTCAAAATTAATCAAGGGCAGACAATAAAGCTTCTTCTTAATGTGGTATTCAACTATTTAAATACTATATTTTAAATATTGTAGCACATTGAATGGTATTAATTGCATATATCATAAACTGTCATATTTAAAAATACTAATAGAGGTTTTATATTAGTGTCTATTCGCTTTTTATACACTCTCTAAAAAAACACTGAGAGAATGACAAATAAAAAGCTATTTACTTGATATATGTGGTCAAGGTTCACAAGGGACATGTGGCCTTTCATGACTATTAAGTGATTATAGTCAACACTAAAGTGCTATACAAGATAACACAATATGGATATGAACCACTGCCAAAGTGTTTACTCAATACAATCTGAACATTTTGCCACAAGAGTGAACTGTTAGAACCAGTCAGCTGCCACCTATGTTCTGCGCACTTCCTTCTGATTTATATGAGCACAAGACTCATAAAGAGAATTTATAGGTCAGCAGTCAAAGTTAAACAATTGGTGTTAGGAATTTTTATTTATAAGTAATACTTTCCAGACCTTCATTTTCCTGTGTATTCTATATAGTCACAGTAGCTAAAAGTGAGCTAGTATTCTACACAGAAAGCTAAGGCTCCTACTTAGAAACAATTTATTTTGAAATAAAAGTATCATTCCAATAAAAAGAGCAAGGCTTCCACTAAACAGTAAAGCCTATTTGCCTATTTGACTGAGCTTAGAGAAAATAGCCAGATAAAAAAACATTGCTAGCTGACTTCAGCTTCAGAAGATTCTTTTTATAGGCTAAACACACAGAAAAAAGGACAGTGGAGGAAACCCTAGGCCAAGAGAACAAATTGGTTTGATCCATTTCACAGAGCCAGAAGCAGGAGAATTGAGTAGAAAATCAATGTCCTAAACTACCTGTCCAGAGTTTGATTTCTCTATATTCTCCTCCCCCCTCTTGCTTCATAAAAGTAGTTTCATGTGCATTTTTTAGGCTGTCCTAGCAACAAAGGGAGCAATAGCACTTGCAGGTTATTGAGAGAACTTATTCTAGCCCTGAAAAATATTTTTTCAGCTGTGAGTGGAAAGTAGCAGGTTTAAAATAAAGTGGGGCTTCTCAACAACTCTATCTGTAAGATAATTGCTGACCAGCAAGCAAAAGGAACTCTGAAGCTGTTCTTTTAAAAAGTTTTTAATATTTAGAAAGTATTTCAAGCAAACAAGGTGTCCCTCTGCTGCCTTACACTAAGTCAGATAAGTTCCATTCTGAGAAATACATTTTAACATGACATTTTCCCAAGTAATTTAGCCTATTGATTTTATTTTTAAAGCAAACTGGAATACTGTAGTGCCAATTTTGTTGCAGTAAGCTTTGAAGAGGTGAAAATTCGAGGTCCACTTGTTATGTTACTAAAACTTCATGGTATTATTAATTACTTAAGTCTGCATATATAACGTTTCATGCCTTTACAATTTTTTTTTTTTTTTTTAATTCATGATCCTTCACTTATGAATATGACAACATAGGAACAGACAAGAAGAAGGAAATATAGAATCATAGAATTATTCAGGTTGGAAAAGACCCTTAGAATCACCGAGTCCAAGCATCATCCCTACTCTACAAAGTTCTCCCCTAAACTCTAAACCATATCTACCATATGTCAAAAAGAGAGATGTAATTGAGTTAATGGAAAGACCATGCAAGGAATGAAAGCATGAAGATAGATATTAAGGTGGAAGTCACACACTTTGACTCAGAATAGTTGTTTATACATTCTTTCACTTGAGTCCTCACACTACATCTTTCAGCCCTCCCTCTGAGTGTCCCTTATGCTACTGCAGCAATAGACATAAAGATGGCCACAGATTTTGAATGCCCATGTTGATATACCCATAAAAGCAAAAATGGACAGGTCAAATTTACTGCTTCTTGAATACCAAATGATGAAAACAAACTGCAACAAGGAAAAAGGGTATCAGAGATATCATTCCTGTTTGTTTCAATTTCTTCACTGTCCAGCTTCATGCCTTTGAATTATGCTTGCTGTCACCATTTTCAAAACAGTTTATAACAATAAATGTTAAAAAAGGCTTATTCGTACCTGAAAGTTAAGAATTTAAGGGATTACAACAGTCACTGCAAGTATGACAAAGAGATCTAACTATAGCAGGGTTCTGTTACGTCTTTCACTTGCTTGCACATATTTGGCAAGCACTAATTTTAAGACATGACTGTTCAAACCCAAGGGAGCCCTCAATGCATCACTCCCACCATAGTAACAGAACTATTTATCATGCTTTTCATCCCCAAAAAAGAAGATTCAAAGGCAAATATTTATTTATTTAAATTACACATGCTGCTAATCAGTATGAGACTGCTATTACCAAACAGTAAGTCTAATAATCTACCCTTATTCACTGAGTTTAGTTCTATGGATTCAATATTTCCTATCTCTTAGAAATGTCTCCAAAAAGGTGTTTATTAGCAATGTTTTATACAGCCTGCATTATCATCACCATAGTTGATAGAGCCCAAAGATTTTTATCAATTAAGAATTGCTGATGAATTAAAAACATCTATTGTCACTTTCATTTCACTTTCTAATAGTGCCACAATTTTTATTTTATGTCTATATTATAAATAGACAAGTAATATTTAGAAGACGCTTTGAAATTCCATAACTGAAGCATTAGCAAAAGCGTTTAGAAAAAAGTGGTTGCTCCTTAATGGATATTTATCTTTACAAGTGAAATTAAAATTCATAGTTCACCATCAGTGACCACTAAAGAAAAAAAACCAAAACATAAAAACTCATTACAAAGTCTTGTAAAAGTAAAATATTTTTTAGGTCAAAAACATAGCATCCTTTGTATTAACAGTATAATTTCAAAGAATAAAATGGGAAAGACAATTTTTAAGTATTATTTTCCTATAAAATTTGCCTGGTATCACAGAATCTTAGGAGTTGGAAGGGACCTCCCTTGACCTACTAACCACACCTTTTCTAATACACCCCAGGATGCCATTGGCCTTCTTGGCTACAAGGGCACATTGCTGGCTCATGGCCATCCTCCTGTCCACTAGGACCTCCAGGTCCCTTTCCCCTACTTTGCTTTCCAATAGGTCAGTCCCCAGCCTATAATGGTATATGGGGGTTGTTCTTCCCCAGATGTAAGACTCTACACTTGCCCTTGTTATATTTCATTAAATTTCTCCCTGCCCAACTCTCCAACCTGTCTAGGTCTTGCTGAATGGTAGCACAGCCTTCTGGTGTGTCAGCAATTCCTCCCAGTTTAGTGTCATCAGCAACTTGCTGTCAGTGCACTCTGTTCACTCATTCTGGTCGTTGATGGATTTTGGAATAGTACTGGTCCCGATACTGACCCCTAAGGGACACCACTAGATATATTAGGTCTTGTTAAGATTAAGAGTTTATCATTCCAGTGTTATTGCATTTGGTTTCATTGCGCTTTTTTATTAAATTCTGGATTCAGTTCAAATGAAACAATTGTTATCCAGAACTGTCAATGACTCTACATTGCATTTCTATTTTTCACAACAATTGCAACCTTACAGATGAAGCTCAAGGTTTTTAGCAGACTAGCAGGAAGGTCCAAGAAAACCAAATCTCTCAATTTCCCCTGTCACAAACAGGGCTGCAGGATTACAATAATTCCCACAGTACAAATCATCTGAACTTGGCACAGACCTTTACAATTTTGAATCAAACAGTCCTTCACTGGAGACATTCAAAACCCGCCTGGATGCGTTTCTGTGTGATGTGCTCTAGGTGACCCTGCTCTGGAAGGGGTTTGGACTAGATGTTCTTTCAAGGTCCCTTCCAACCCCCAGGATTCTATGAGTCTATGATATATACTGGGGTTTTCTCTTTTAGAAAGCCTCGTTTTACTGGATTATTTATCACCAGCACTAGTTCTGATAACTGTTAAAATTTGTATTTTTAAATTAAATTATTAATTAAATTTTGTGACCTAGAAGCGTTGAAATTCCAGTCCTTTCCAGTTATGTTTCTCAAGTGTTCTGAACAGCCCAGATGTTTAACAGCTGACACTTTTCCTGATAACTTCAGTTATAACCTTTTTCAATTAAAGAGATTTTTTTTAAGTAAGGAGTCATTTAGTATGACACTTCAGTACTATAAAATGCCAGATTCTGTTCTGGTCCTCATGTGTAAGTTTGCACACCCACCCTAACTTTCCAAGGATCAAGTCTAATTTATAAAGAAAACTATTAAAAAATAGCTTCAGTTTATTTCACATCTATATTTTCCATAATAAGCCTAAAAGCACAAAAAAAAAATATTGAATGACAATCACTTGGTTACTTTCTTAGTTCTTTCTTGTGTTGAATAATTAAGCATGTTCAGGTGTAATAAAATTTATCTAAACATTCTCATTCATTACTTTTTTGTTTGTCAAAAGTAATTTACATTCACTGTCCATGCATTAAAGTCTGATTTTCTTCCTAACCACTTACTCTGCAATGACAGACTATTCAGCAGCTACTAAAAAGCTCCATTAGAACAGTCTGAATTCTTGAACCTTTAGTCTTGTTTAGAGACGTTAATGTTGCCTGCTTTTATGTCACTACTGTCAAAATTACTTAGAAAGACAGTTAGTTGTCAAAAACTTTTAAGAATAAAAAAACCCCCTCATCTCTGAACTACGAGGACTAACCAATAGAGGTCACTGTCAGAGTGATTTTTTTTTGTGCATTCTTAATCTGAAGCCTGAGTACATATCACTCTACTGCATGACAAATGAGCAGCATTTCTTAGGTCAAAATCAGCACCTCTGGAATCGACTGTGCTATTGTCAATCTCTTATTCCACCTTAGGTTATGATCACTATGAAGGGATTCTTTTCATGCCTATAAAGGCTACAATTTTAACTACATTACATTATGAAATGGAAACTTCAAAAATAGATGTTTTAAAAATCAGCAGGTGATTTGTTATAAACAACAGCAGTAGTCCCTTGCTTCATTTATAGTTCAGCTTTTTTGATCATGCATCATTTTCACAGTGAAATATTTAACAAACGTTAATTCTGGGCATCATAAATCCAAAAAAAAAGCAGCTTGAAACTTAATGGTCCCAATGCCCTCTGGGGCCAAAATGACCCAGATTTACCTTGGTGCCACACATTGCATCCAAATGCACGTGTATCAGCCTGATAATGGTGGCACAGGGAAGAGTCAGGCTCTTCCCTTTCAAGGTGAAAAGGACATTCATCATCTCATTGTTTTGAAAGTTACCTCCTATTTCTCTCCTTCATGTCTGTATCAGTAACACAATGAACAGCAGAAGCCCACCCACATCCCCATGCTGTTTGAGATGCTCACAGTGCTTTTAGGGAGCAAGATAAAAGGTTGTTGCTACAAAAATAGAATGGGAATAATCTGCTCTGCCTAGCCCTGGTGGATAGGACATAAAAGGGCTAAAATTGTGGTAGACAAAGTTCAGGTTACACACCATGAAAAACAGTGAGTATGGTGAAGGCTAGAATAGACTGCCCAGGGAAACTGTTGCATCTTTGTCATTATAGATCTTTAAGATTAGGACAAAAAGCTATTTATCAAGAATGACAAAGGTATAATGTGCCTTGGGCAGGAAGATGGACTAGAGACATCCTGAAGTCCCTTTTAAATCTTTTTTTTGCACAATATTGCTGATAAAATGGACTTACTGTTATGAAAATGCAGACAGGTGTCCTTTCCAAATAACCTTCCAAAATTCTACAGCATTTTGTGAGGGTTTTTTGCTGTCACACAAATAGAATTTTGTAAAATTGATTCAGTTAATCTCACCTTGTTTCTAGCCAAACCACTCCTAGCCCTGAAAGTCAAATTCTTGAAGTGATTTCCAGCCTCATAATCAGGGTAAGACAGCGGACTGTTGTACGGCTGACCCTACAGGTTTATGCAAGTCTAATTAAAGTTACAATCCTCCTTTCAGGCGGATTTTATTATTATTTTTTAAAGATAAATTCTTCCAAAAGCTTTCCTAAATTAGATAAGCTTAAAAATATTATTTGAAGAGAAGGACAACCTGTTTCCACAGTTTCTTCATGTTTTTTGGGATGTAAGTTTCTTTTTTCTTTCAGTCATGCCCTGGAAAATGCTCCAGGCTGCTGTGGTGAGCCTAGGTATTCCAAAAGTATTTTGTATCTCAATACTACTGTGTGTGAAAATCCCTCCCAGGTCAGGACTTGAAAACCTGAAGTTTGAAAAACTACTCGCATTGGTTCTGACACTTACCATCCACAATGGTAATTGCAAACCTTCCTTCAAAGCTATGGGTCTGAAAAATTCCTTGCATGAAAAAAAAAAAAAAAAAAAGTATGTTCATACCATGATAATTTTAAGCACCATAATTTTACAAATAAGCCAATTCTTGCACAATTCATAGTAGATTTATAAGATAAAGAGACACCAAAGTCCATTCATTGCAACCTTGTGAAAGTCTTCATGCTCCAGTTATGAAATAGGCCAATGACATCTGACAGGCAGCATTTTCACAGGCACATTTAGTCCTGTTAGTCCTCCCTGGAAACACTGATCTGTTAAGAGGGTAACTGCACAGAAGATTTTTCTCCTCTCATCACCCTTGATTTTACACATTAGACAGAGGTGAGACAAAAAAGTGCTGATTATAGTAATTTTCTCCTATGACCATTCCATGACTAGTGTCTTGATGTGCACAATAATTTGCACTGCTACAAGGGGTTGACAAGACAGTTAATAAAAGTCTTATCTTAGTAGCCATGGAGAGGAACAAAGGCACAGATATTAGGAATAATTTTAACATTTCCAGAATCATAGAATCATAGAATCTTAGGGGTTGGAAGGGACCTCGAAAGATCATCTAGTCCAACCCCCCTGCCAGAGCAGGGTCACCTAGAGTACATCACACAGGAACACATCCAGGTGGGTTAAAAAAATTTTTTCGGATATTCACCTTGAACTTCCTATGCTCCAATTTACACCCATTACCCCTTGTCCTATCACTGGTCATCACTGAGAAAAGCCTAACTCCGTCCCCCTGACACTCACCCCTTACATATTTGTAAACATTGATGAGGTCACCCCTCAGTCTCCTTTTCTCCAAGCTAAAGAGACCCAGCTCCCTCAGCCTTTCCTCATAAGGGAGATGTTCCACTCCCCTAATCATCTTCGTAGCTCTGCGCTGGACTCTTTCGAGCAGTTCCCTGTCCTTTTTGAACTGAGGGGCCCAGAACTGGACACAATACTCCAGATGTGGCCTCACCAATGCAGAATAGAGGGGGAGGAGAACCTCTCTTGACCTACTAACCACACCCTTTCTAATGCACCCCAGGATGCCATTGGCCTTCTTGGCCACAAGGGCACATTGCTGGCTCATGGTCATCCTCCTGTCTACCAGGACCCCCAGGTCTCTTTCACCTACACTACTCTCCAGCAGTTCAGCCCCCAACCTGTACTGGGACATGGTGTTGTTCTTCCCCAAATGTAAAACTCTGCACTTCCCCTTGTTGAATTTCATCATGTTTCTCCCCGCCCAACTCTCCAACCTATCTAAGTCTCTCTGAATGGCAGCACAGCCTTCTGGTGTGTCAGCCACTCCTCCCAGCTTAGTGTCATCAGCAAACTTGCTGAGGGTACATTCTATACCCTCATCCAGGTCGTTGATGAAGATGTTGAACAACACCGGTCCCAGTACCGACCCCTGTGGGACTCCACTAGTCACACACCTCCAACCAGATTCTGCCCCATTGACTACAACTCTCTGACTCCTTCCTTTCAACCAGTTCCTAATCCACCTCACTTCCTGATCACCAAACCCATACCTGATCAACTTTTCTACAAGGATGCTGTGGGAGACGGTGTCAAATGCTTTACTGAAATCAAGATAAACCACATCTACCGCTCTACCATCATCTATCCACCTAGTAATTTCCTCATAGAAGGCTATGAGGTTAGTCAAACATGATTTACCCTTGATAAAACCATGTTGACTGCTCTTGATGACCCCCATGTCCTTGATGTGCCTGGAGATAGTGACAAGAACAAGTTGTTCCATCACCTTTCCAGGGATGGAGGTGAGGCTGACCGGTCTATAGTTACCCGGGTCCTCCTTCTTGCCCTTCTTGTAGACTGGAGTGACATTTGCTATCCTCCAGTCCTCAGGCACCTCACCTGTTGCCCATGATTTACTGAAGATGATGGAGAGTGGCCTAGCAATGACCTCCGCCAGCTCCCTCAGCACCCTTGGGTGCATTCCATCTGGACCCATTGATTTATGGATGTCCAGATTACTCAACTGATCCCTAACTCAATCCTCATCTACTATGTCAAACTCCTCATCTATCCTGACTTCTTCTGGGGCTATATGAATCTGGGGCTCATGGGGAAATCCTGCAGGAGTAAAGACAGAGGCAAAGAAGGCATTCAGCACCTCTGCCTTCTTTATATCCTCTGTCACCAGGGCTCCCACCTCATTCCTCATTGGGCCAATATTGCCTCTAGTGCTAGTTTTGCTAGCTATGTATTTGAAAAAGCCCTTTCTATTATCCTTAACCTGACTTGCAAGGTTAAGTTCCAAGGAGGCCTTAGCTTTCCTAATTGCCTCCCTACATCCTCTGACAACAGTCCTATATTCCTCCCAAGTGACCAGCCCCTCCTTCCATGATCTGTAGATTTTCCTTTTCCACTTAAGTTTGCCCAGTAGTTCCTTCTTTAACCATGCAGAAAGAAGAGAAAACAGAAATACTGTTGATAATTTAGAATAGGTCTTTGCCACAACTAACATTTAAGCTGCAAAAAAGTGAACTTGAGAATGGGTATAAGAAACAAACCAAAGCACACCGGGCAAATAAGAATCATCAATGAATATTAAATGTGCCTTAATAGCTTAGTTCTGCTTTTTTGCTAAGTGACAAAGTAGTTATTAGGTGAAAGATTATTTGCTTTGGAGAAATACATGAAATGCATAAAATACTTGTGCACCAGGGCAATCAACAGAAGCAAGATGATCTGTACATTGCTCAAAGCATCCCTGAAAATACCCAGCTAAGAGCTGGGAAACCTGCACTGCTTCCAGGCTCCTCTTGCTGAACTCAGAGCTGTTACAGTGAGTGGGCACAAACAGCCCCTCTGGTTCCTTTAAGCCAGGGCTGTACAGCATACCTGTGCTTTCCCACAAGAAACAACAGTTCACTCTCATTATCTGCTGGTATCTGCTATTAGTAGTGCACACCTTGTCATCATTATAATCACAGGGACCATGGTGCTTGCCTATCTAGAGGTATCACAGACCTCAACTCTTTGTTTTATTAAGGATAATCTAAACAACTTGGAGAGAAAAACTCAGTGAAGTTTATAGACCTCAATGCATGTCCCCAGCACATTAATTTTGACATGAAACTTTAGGACTTAACACTAGTGGACCACCTCTCTCCTTGCCTTTGCCACAACTCTAAGGACTACCTTTCCTAACTTTCACAGTAAAGCACGATTCCAAAAGGACTACACTCTACCAAGCAAAATTTAGCAATAAAGAGGGAATAAATAGGTATAATTTACTAAATAAATGCATGAAATAAATATGCATTTCACCTACTGTGGTCTGTCACCCCTTGCAATGATAAACCCAGTACATTTTCCTCAGACTGTCACTAATGGTAGATGAGCACTTAAAACAAAAGAAGAAATTAAGTAAGATTACACTGTCAACAAAACATCTAGCTATGCAGCCATACGGGCAGTCCCTAGGAACATCAATCTGGTGGTTACTTGAGAATTTTTTATTTCTGTTGTTAGTTTAGTTTGGTTTGTATGGAACTTATGCCCATGTGAAAACTGAAAGTATCTATACCAGCTGGGTTGAGGGATTTTTTTGTTTGGGATTCTGCTCTTCTTTTGATTTCTTGGAGGGTTTGTTTTCTTTTGTTTGTTTTCTGGGTATTTTTGAAGTCAAATATACCCTGCTATTATAGGAAAAAAACCAAACAACTCTGTTTTTATGAGCTAGCACAAATACTGATGGAACAACCAACAATCTACTGGTAAACTATTTCAGTGACTGTAGCTCCAGAGTAAGAAAGCATATACATTCAGTCTTAACTTGTTGAAGCAGATCTAAGTAGATATCTAAGCACAGTCAGAAACTGCCCTGGTATATTCTTGAATCTGGGCTAATTTTAAAAAAACATCAGTGGAAAATCTTTCAAAACACTATACATTTATACATTTATTTATTTATTCTACAGCAGTTTGACTAAATACTGAAAATATTAATAGAGTGATGGGAAAGGAACTATTGGAGCTCTGATTCTCTGAAAATTGAAGACTCATTATACTGTAGAATGTTTCCCACGCTTATATAAAATGTGGTAATTGAAGAAATTCCACATTAGAGCCCTATTAAATGTACAGCTGCTGAATATTGTTAATGTTGTATCTGTATCTATTTTCAGCTTTCTCCTACTAAATGCACAAATTGAATTTTCCCTAAAGACCTATAATAAAATTAATGGTATTACAAAAGCAAATAAAATTAAGTTATATTAGAAGAGAAATTAAAAACAGAAATAAGAAGTTACTCCAACAATTCTAAAAGGCATGTTTTAAAAAGTACACCATTTTTTTTAAAATCAAGTAGGGAAGCCAGAGTGTTCAAGGGAATCAAAGTTTCGATGAGCATTCTAAAATTACATCCAGATTGCAGATCAGAAGCCCAAACGTACAACTTTACCTGGAAATAAAGTATTCATTTCAGAGAATATGCATCAAGTGTTTTCCCTCCCAGACTCCATAATACTTCTTAAAATACAAAGAATTCAAATTCACATATGAAGAATCTAAATTACAACTACTGACTAATGTAACCTTTATGACTTACAGTTTGTAACTTACAGTTTGTACAGGTTCAGTATTTCAAAGGATGATTTTCTTGAAGAATAAATCACTAAATCATGAAAAAATATCTCAATTGTCCCAGTTTAAAAACTGTAAATCCCCAGTGATCAAAGAGTATGTCAATGTTTCAGAGGAAGCAACAAGTGTGATTAAAATCCCTCTAAAGATCCCAAGCGAATGCAAGTAAAAGAAGTAAACATGAGATGGAACATTTGTAGTAATAGAAAATTCCCCAAAAATAAAAAGCATCTTTTCACTAGAAATCCATTGTCATTCCTTAATAACTGTACCTGAAGATTCCATATCTAGGTTTAGTTTAGCAAGAAGTTTACATCAATGGTTTCCACAACCGTTTGTAAGAATGAATTGCACATGTATGTGAAAGTTACCATTATAAGAAAAAAGTATACCCGAATACATAACTGATAACTGTTCAAAGACTCATTCCACACCTCCTGTTTTAATATATAGTTGCTTCTTGATGAATGCATTAAAATTTTAATTTGGAAACAAGCACTTTTTCCTTTGCTTCAAAAACTAGTATCTGAGTCAGGACACCTTATCCTGAGCATCTTTGTATGAAATCCTGCTCTGATTATAACTAGTACCTCCCAGTTAGAGGCTCTCTACTTACCTCTGAATGGACATTAATTATACCTCCATTGACAAGTATGTCAGTGCCACAGGAACTGATCAGCAGACAAAAGTGTTTCATGCTTATATCCATGCTTTAATCCATACTTAAATGCTATTTGAGGCTTTAACCTCTGGCTAAATTATAGCTAAATCCTCTCCACTGAACACCTCCAGTGCATATATGGTTAAGGAATAAAAGTGTTCCGTGCAATGAAGAACCATAGGGTACCAGAAGTGAAAACCAATCTTGATATTAAAATTGGGTTCAATATATACATTTGTAAATCCCAGTTCTGCAGAGTATGAGTTTATGCCAGTATATGCTTTGGGGAAAATGGTTAGTAGCAATTTTTACATGATGCTGTGAAATGCTGTTTGGGCCAAGTACTTTGACTTACTACTTATTGAAATCAACTGTATTCCACATGAACAAGGATACTCATCTTTATTAGCTTCTTTCCTTATAAAAGATGAACATTCTTAAGCAATTTAACCTGTGTAACAACTGCATCTATTTAGGATCTTCAGAACAGCTGTCAAGCCTTAAAAATCTCCCTTTTCTTAAAAAAATATTTTTAATGAAGAAGGGAATTAAAGAGAAAATTTACATGACATGCAAAGGTAGTGTTTTATGCTTAGGGAATAAAAGGCAGAAAAATTAGACTTAATACAAGTAAAAACTGCTATATGACATACCTATATCACACAGCAAACTGATCAAAAATCTTCAAAACCCTCATTACATTTTCTGTCCAAGTCTTGACAGTTACAAAGTACTAACACAGTAACATAATATTTGAGCAACTTTAAATGTTTGTTTGGGCCAGGGAGTGATACAGAAGAGAGAAAGAGAGTTCTGTTATTACAGAATAAAATGAACTATGTATTACTACTTTAGGCAATTGTAATGATTAAATTCTCTAAAAGCAAATTCAAATTTAATTATATCATTCTAGTGCTTTCATTAAAAAATATGTTGATAGTGGAAGCCTGCTGGATTATGTTCTTTAAAATCACTTCTGCAGACACATTCATTGTAAAAGACACCTCATTTCAAGGTTTATTGGCCAACAGTCAAGTCCTGAGGATTCAGACACAGCCTCTAAACATATTCTTTAGATTACATTCTCTCTGCACAGCAAATTCATTCCTTATACATGCTAACAACTTCAAAAACCAATCCATTGGCTCAAATGCTGCTGTTGATAAATGCTCCTACCTGCAAAGGGAACAGGTGCATCTTTGTCCAAAGCAACAAGAGGAGGATCCAAAATGACAGTGTCATTGTTTTCAGTTATGATTCCATGGTACGACGTCTCAATCCA
Organism: Chaetura pelagica; assembly: GCF_000747805.2. Lineage (NCBI taxonomy): Eukaryota > Metazoa > Chordata > Aves > Apodiformes > Apodidae > Chaetura > Chaetura pelagica. Next base: position 101,686 of record NW_009953191.1, on the reverse strand, counting down.
GGGCTTGTGTTTGTTCACTAGAAAATAAATAGCATGCCTAATTAGATCTGTGTTTTACATTAATTTAGCTCATATTATCTTTAAAGATAAATCATTTAACATATGCCCATTATTAAATTCACTACTCAAAGGCCACTGACAAGATCACAAAGTACTTTACAACTATTTAAATAACAAACCAAAATGCTATGCATGTAATACCACAACTTATTGATGAGAAAACAAACTCTTACAGATATTGCTCCAATTAAGACACCAAAATAAAAAGCCAATGGAGGCAATTTCAGAGTTCTGTACAGCATTTGGGATTCTAGCTTTCTGGCCAGTTGAAGTATTATGTATCTGTTATTTGAATGTGAATTGCCTCATAATCCAGACACATAAATATGCTCCACTTGTACTCTGATGTGACCCAAAGGTTTTGACTGACACTTGCAGTACAGAATAAGAGAGGATCTCTTGACTGAAGGCAGATACAATAAAAAAATAAAATGAAACATTAAATAGGAATTTGCATGAAAAGGGAACACCTTATGAAAACAGTACCAAAGCCAACTTTTCCTTCCTCTTGGTTGTGTTAATTGTCTAAGCCCTCATAAAAAACATAAAACCCCAAAAAAACCCTACAACAAACTCCCAAAAAGTTTTTCCTGGTACAAAAGATTCTACAGACTAGTTTTGATGACATTTTTCCTTAAGAAACAGTCTTTATATTCAGTGACTACAATTTTACAAGCCTTGTCTTTTTGCCATTACTGTCCCATGAGCAGTAACAGTCAAATGAGTGACAGCAACATAATTCCTTAAATTATGTCAGAGTGGGGAGAGAAAAAAGTACATTAGGAATAAGTTCTACAATTTAGCTCTAGACCCTCGAGACCAGTATTGGAAGAAGAAAGGAAGAATAAAACAAACACAAAATACCATAAAAGGTCAAATTATTCACAAGCTCTCATGAGGTACTTCTCAAAAGGAAAAGATATTACTATATAAACTATGTGTAAACTGTGGTGTAGCAATTATAATAATGTTAGACTGCTTGAAATCAGTATTAACCAATAAATTAGCACACCTTTTATAACCCTGTAGTATTTTTTTATCCAAACGCAGAATCTTTGAAAAAAAGTAAAATTAAAAAAAAATAATTCAAGTGTTTCATCCTGTCTCACTCTAGCTACTGATTCATATTTCAAGATACTTCAGAAGTACATATTTTTAAATATAAACTATATATTTTGCTAGTTGTGCCCACTTTACGAGTATGATTTTTTCCTCCTTTGTCTGCTCTCTCCTTTTATAATATTAAACAACTGAAGTAAAAATATCACCTCCAACTCAGCCAATTACTAATTTCTTTTCCTTAGAGCAGGACCTGCAACTCAAACATGACTTCCTGTAGCTTAAAAAGTATTTCCTTTTACCCTTCATTTTTCTAGCTCTAACTTCAAATAATTATTTTTCTTACCATAGAAAAAATCATGTAAAATGTTTGAGATACACTAACAGGCACTCAAATCCAGGCTGTATTCATGTTTAGGAGAATAGGTTGTGTTTTATACAACATAGATACTGGCAGAAAATTACAGAAATCCCATTATCTGAGTAGGTTTTTAAAGAGCTTTATCTTTTTGACAGATACCCAAAATCATATCTGAAAAAAAATCACTTCTTTCTTTTACATTATTTCTTAGAATTGAAAGATCTTAATGTAAATATATAGTTATCCTTCTCCTTTTTATTCACATTTAGTTTAAAATGTCCCCCAAACTTTGTTAAAGTTATGTTATTTTCTCAATTACATCAAAAACAGTCAATTTTTGGGTCAATTTTTCAAAGACTCAGTAAGCCACATGGCATTTTTTTAAACACCAAAAGTTTTACCCATGCTGTCTACTTAAGCTATACAAAAAACTATGCTGAAATAGAAAAAAGCTACCAAAATTCACATTAAGAAATTATGTAGTTGTTACTATAGTCTGTCCCACCAAAGCTTATTGTTATAATTTAATTAAACAATCTTGCTAGAAAACTGCCACTCTGTTCCAGCTGCAAATATCCTTGGCATGTGAAACAATGAAGAAGAAAAAGGCAAAAGAAAAAAATGAACTCATTCTGCAGAGTCTGCAGGAAATCCCATGTTGCACCAGGCATGTTGTCTAGAAAGTCAGTTCAATTATAAGCCCCAAAATTTAGCAAAATTAATAGAGAATGGCCAGAAGATGCTTACAACCTTAAAAATATTCCCAATGCCCACATACTACTTTGGTGCCTTTTCCCCATCCTCTGAAAAGTGCCCTGGGTTTTAGCCCTTCCAGACACCATGCTTAAAAACCCAGCCTGCTACTTGGCACCTGATACATGGTTAGAAAAACAACCAAACCCTCATGCCAACCCCCCCTACAAACTATGATGGCATCTGAATACCTTACACCTGCACCAGCTGGTGCAAACTCTGCAGCAGAGACAGAACAACATCACAAACAGTGACACATCAACCACCTCTGCCCCCAGGCCCTTTGGCAATCTACTAAGGAACACTTTACTATGAGGATGGTTAAGGGTACATCAAACTTTGTCCATCGTGCCCACAACATTAAAAGACAACTGCCTGCTTTGTCAGACTGCAAGACATGCACAGGGCTTTTTGACAGCAATCAAACGCTCTGTAAATTAAACCTTCCCAGTCTCATTCCTGTGAACAGAGCTGCAATTTTTCAGTGCAGAAGTATTATTACAACTGGACCTCAACACAGACAAAATGTGTGAGGACATTATCTTTTGGGGAAAGACAATCTTTAACTCAAGACACATGCAGGGTTGGAAAACAGCATGCGAACAAGGAATACAGTACAATAGTAATACCAAAGTTCAGATGGTTTCTGACTTAAAATGCTTAGAAAATGTAAGTGATGCAAAAATAAGACCTTAAAAGAGAACTATACAAGAATATGAAGTATTATTGGCAGCTGTAACTACTGACACAAGGGCAGAGTCGATATTGTCTAGCTGATTTAACTGCTGATTTCTGAAATTTAGGAAGTTAAAACTTGAGGTAGCAAATGCTAAGAGTTAAGAATTGTTTTATGAATGCTTTTTTTTTTTCCCCAAATAGAATAATGGATTTATTTTTAATTTAAATGTACTGATAATATGTTCTCTCATCTCTCTCTCTCTAGCTTAAAGAAGTTGAGGATCCCAGTAAAATCAGCAGAAAATTTAGGCTTTCTTACCACTTAGTTCAGCTCTAAATCCTTTCTTCTCAACTTCCATGAGCTTCAGCTCAGCTTGTTGGAATCCCGTCTTTCAAAGCGTCAAAGGCCTTCCTCTAAAGAGCAGCTAAATTGAGGATCCTAGGGAAGCCTTTTAAACATATGCATGAAATCCCATTAACTTCTGTAGAATGCAAGAGACTGAAGCGCTTGTCACATGCAGTCTGTACTACAAGAGACAAGTCCTTATTCTGTACGGTAAAGAAAGACTGTGCTTCTAATACCCTATTAGGAGGATAGTGTGTAACAAAACTCCTAACAAAACAGATGGCATACGGACACCTGCAATGCCCAACCATTATGGCTGAAAAAACCTCCTCCTGAGATTGGGGTGCCACTGGTTTGGCAGTTTGCTGCTTTTTTAAGCTGGTACTTGGCTGTGTGATGGCCACAGTAAGACTTGTGGGGTCAACAAGGGCCAGATTTCTAGCTCATGGTATCAAGCATCTCTGAGAAAAAGGCTACAGAAAGATAAAACTTCTCCATTGTGAAAATCCAGTGGACTTTCATCTGGATATTTTTAACAGCCATGGGCTTTGGTCAAGAAGTAGAAACTTGAAAAGGGAAGAGGGAGAGGTCAGAAGATAGAATCATAGAATCACGCTGGTTGGAAGACCTTGAAGATCATCAAGTCCAAACAAAGATGACTTTGACTCACTAGTGTGGTTTGTGTCATGCTCACTCTCACATGATCAAGCTCAGAGTTCTGAAAACTCAGATCCTTAAGAGAAAAAGGCTGGAGTCTCCAGTAACTCTAGTTAATGACAACTAGAATATTTCATAGACTGTGTTTTCAATAAGCAAGTCCTGTTCACTGAGTTCAAACAGGTGACTGTGTTGTGCACATGTAACATTGTAACATCGCAGATTTAATTCCTCCAAGAAACAACCAGAGATACAAACTGGATTTCCAGCATTGCCTGCTCCAGAATGGACTGGGGCTAGAGATTGCAGATAGAAATGAAATCTAAAATCTCATAGAGTAACAAATAACAACAAGAAGTTTAGTAAATAGGGAGATTTGCGGATCTAGGTCACTGAAGCAATCAGGATTATGAGTTTGGTGAAGGATTTATGTTTTCCTTTGGAAGGTGGAGAAAACAGGCACATGGATAAATACAATTTGAGGGAAAAGTCACTGAGCTAGAAGTGGAAACTGAAAATGGCTGGGAAGTAGGAGAAGTAAATAAATGTTTGCATTTTACAGGATTACACCTTTGTCAGTATTGGGAAGAAAAATATTAGTACCTGTATAAACAGAAAACAATGCTACGTTTCCTCGCTTACCAAAAGAAACTGAAAACTTTCCTGAAACTTTCACATAAAGACATTTTACATGTTTTATCAAACACAAATTGTAAATAATAGATTTATTATTCTGTCTCATGTGTTTAGTTCTCCATGGGATGTCATTGCCTGAATTACTGAAACACGAGGGGTTTTGCTATGGGTTTAACTTTACATAGATAACTTCAAATCACAATGGTTTATGTGCTTTTACATGAAATAATAATGGGAAAATTCTGCCCCAATGAAGGCAATGTGAACTTTTACACTAAGCTCAGTTAAAGCAGAACTTATATGATTTATGATATGTGATTATGGGATGTGAACTCTTTGGAGAGCACTTTAACTAAAAAATATATTGTAAGCAGTGCATCTCAGCAACGTTAAATTACTCAGTGGAGATTCTACAGAAAAATTTGTTTTGGTCTGATCACGCTGCACAGCAAAAACCTATATTTTGCACAAAACAGACTGCAGAAGAAAGTCCTCTGTCAGAAGCACATTTCCTGCCCCCAAAAGGAGGCCTTTCAATAATGATACTTCCCATTAGCAAAATTTGTTCTTAGATTTAAAAAATGGGAACATTTGAGGTGGAGGACTCCTTTGTTAGCAATGCATTCTTATTACAAGCTTATTTGATCAAAAGCATGAAGTCCCTTCTCTAAGGGACTTAATATAAACCAGCATCTACTGGCTATTTCTAAAGCAAAAATACAATCTGTATTTATTCTGACATGCTTGGAAGCTTATGCAGCTATAAATATGCTTGATTCTCATGTAAAAAAAAAATTTGCAGTGGAGGAAGGACTTTGTTTTTTTTAACATTGACTAAATTGGTAACAAATATTTAATGGGAACCTACTAAGTGCTTTAGTCAACCCAAACCTGTACTGTTCAGAAAAAAGCAGTCTAGCTACAAATTTCATAAGACTACTTACAATATTGATATATAAAAGTTCTAGTAGCATTTTTACTTTTGACCTTTATTTCTGAAAAATGCATTTTGAATTTACATATGCATACAAGAATAAACCTTTACATCGTAGCTGTCACCTTTTAGGTAATGGACAACATGGTCGTGTTCTCATGTTGTTTAACTGCCTCTTAGCCTACAAGTTTGTCCTGGTTTGAGCCAGGATGAAGCCAATTTTTCTTTTTACTGATTTTTTTTTCCTTCAGTAAGCTTTCTTGTAACTAGCAACAGTGTGCTCTGCTAGGCTGATAAGACAGTGGGATGTTTTTCTAACTACTGAGGCTTCAAGGCTGCACCTGCACTCTGCCGGCTCAGACACTATGGGGAGATCTGTGACCCCCCCGTAGGAGGCTGAGTTAGACAGACAGCAAAATTGGCCAAAGATATTCCATTCCATATATCTACGTAAGCTCAAAGGAAGGTCAGAGATCACAGAAGACAACTTCCTTCCTTCTTCTTCTTCCCTTGTCTTCCATCCATGGCCGGAGTCCAGGGAGGACTCTGTTCATCCATCACCGTCGACCCTTAGGCTCGAGATCTCCTGACCCCCATAACTCTCTGCTCTCCTCCAGCAGCAGCTCCGGGATTCCTTGGGACTCTTCCCAGTTCAGGGAAGTGCTGTGGGAGTTGCTGGGGTGGGGGGAGGCAAGAGGCTTTTGCCCATACCTGAATATATATCTGTATATAATTGTATATATTTTCTTGTATGATTCATTAGTGTTTTAATTAAAGCTGTGTAGTTTAGTTTTCAATCCAGCCAAGTCTCTCTCTTTTTCTCTCTCTCCTTCCCTACCTGGGTGGGAGGGGGAGGGGATCGAGAGCATTGTTGTTGGACCTGAGTCAAACGGTGACAAAGTTTCTATGAAAACAAAAGAGATTTCCTCTCCTTGATTAAGATCAAATCCTTATAAATTAATCTATTGCTTTTCGTCATAACAGATAGACTACAGAGAATGCAAATCTGAATTCTGAACCACCAAAGCCTATATGCCTCACTCCTCAGACCAGGAAGTTGCCTGTGTACTATATATAAAGGAAAAAAAATAAATAAAAATGGCATTACATGAGTCTGTCTCACAACAAGCCATGGGAACTTCAATAGCACAAATCTGGTTCAGTTCTCACACATCAAAGTCTAAACAGTTACAAATCTCGGGGAAAGTACCTAATAGAATAAAAGCGTTTTATTCATGTCGCAAGGACAGAAAAAGGTCCTAAACAGATGAGGTTGTGTCTTCCTATGTATTGAGTTGTACATTAAAAAACATTTATCTTGATTAGTAATGCTGACCTTTAATTCAACAGTAATTTCTTATAAGTAGCCCCATTCTCACTTAAAAATACATTAAAATTGTGATTCACAATCCTGTATCATTTCATTTAACTTTCTTTAATATTTAATAGTTCCAAGTTCGTTGTACGAAACTGCCTCATTCTTAAATGTTTTTTCTTCTTTCATTTGGATTCAAAGCTGTTCAGAACAGATTTTTCTGTTACGAGAGTTTACAGCATGCATTTTAAGTAAACCTGAATCCAGTCTTTATTCCTTAAATAAACAATAGTATCCTCTGAATAGTTTTGTCAGATGATGCTATCTGAACAGGGATGCCAGCACACTTGTTTCATGGACTAGTTATCAATACCTAACAGATAATCCAGATATCTAGGGCAATACAGATCATAGAATCATGGAATGTATTAAGTTGGAAGGGACCTACAAAGGTCATCTAGTTCATCAGTAAACATTTTTAACCAGACATTGCGCTGTTATAGGAAGCAAAAAATAATTCAGTAATTATGCAGAAAAGCAAGAGTAAATCCCCTCATAGCACCATATATAAACCTCACTGAGGAGTTAGAGATCTGCAGGGTGCTCTGTTTAACTAAAGAACAAATTTGCACGTATAATGCCTCACTGGTTGCCTGAGATATTAAAACCAGGGAATTCCAATTGCTGGTGTTTCTTCCTCTAAATGGTCTTAATTATGACATCTCTAAAATGAACACTATAACTATTACTACAACTAGGAATTTTAACATTTGCTGAGCCAATTTTCAAATATACTAGTTTTTCAGCACCTTATAATTCAGGATATCAACGTTTTTTTCTTTGTAAATAGCAACTTAAGGTGATGTTTTAGAATGGAAATTAAATGAATTTAGGTTTATGCAGTTATGTCTTAAGAACTTCAACAACTGAAGCTAAGAATAGCATTTTGAAAAACTCAAAGTTGAAATCACTATTAGATTGTGAAGTTGAAACAAAATTTAAAAATCTATGTAATTTTGTGCCATGCTATTTTGATAGCACAGACTCTCACTGTAATCCCATGCTTCTATACTTAAGTCTACGCATTTGGAAGTCTTGGAAAATGAACTAAATCCTAATGCCATGGACTAAAAAGAAGTAGTTTATTTCTTTCAAATATAAATACTGATGTTCATCTTTCCATTATTTGCTCAAAATGACAGATTTCCATACAGTAGGGGCTGAAGGATATTCCAATGAGGAGAATATTATTACATAAAGGACAGCTATTGTTTCAAATTACCAGAAATCTATCAATTTCCACCATGATTTCAGACAGTTTTCCATCACTGCTCCAAGTAACCTCCCTTGACAATTGCCCCTCTCACTTTAGCCTGATCCTATAAATTAGTGAGGAAGGAGATACCCAAATACACGACAGAAACCTAGAGATCACTTGAATGTATGGGTTACCTTTTTTCCCCTCCCTCTGCTTTTAAACACAACTAAAGCCAGCATTCTAGGCTCTGCATAGCCTTTCAGATACAAACCTAGATGTTACTCAGAGGTTTCTTTAGGTTTTTTCTTTTTCAAAAAAGTTTAGTTTCTGTCTGTTTCTGCCCTACTCAGACAATACCAAAGTGCTTTCAGACTTGTGGCACAGTATACAAAGGACTTCACAGTAAAGAAAAACTACTGCAAGACTGACAAATCTTCCTGGCTGTATTCACACTGCAAAACCTCTTCATCATTAAAAATCACAAAAGGTCAGTGAGTGGGTCACAGATGGGAGATGACAATGCCAGCAGGTTTATTTCTCTGCTATGGATGCAATGTTTTCACATCTGCTACAGCGATTCCTAATTTGTACATCTTCCCAAAAGCAGGCATTGAGATTAGCCACCTCCTCATTTTTTTAGCACAGCCCCTGCTTGTCAGATGGCACGTACACTCTGGGAACAGGAGTCTCATGAAATCCATGCAGCCCGTAAGTCATGGACCAGCCACTAGGTCTGCTGACAGGACTAAAGCAAGTAAAGGAAAACAGAATTATAATGGAAAACTGGAGGCTTGCATCTTGACTTAAAATCTCATCCTCTTAGCGGCTATACCAGCAGACTACCAAGCAGACAAACGGAAGTAAAAGACACAGGACATTGTCCCTAACTGGGTGAGGAAGCAGATGAGATGTATATGTGCAGATCAAGATTTACACCTCAATCCCCTTGCATTCAGAAGCTGACAACTCATTTCTATTTCTCCACCAAAATGAAAATACATGACTCAGAGAAAACATCTGATTTTGAGAAACCTTTTTCCTCCAGAATGTTATATATATAATACTAGAATAATGAATTGCTCAGAACAGCTTAACATGAGTACTTGCATAAGATACTCTCTACATATCTGTGTGCTCATTCAGCATCAATTTCTGTCTGCCTAATCTTTAAAACAGCTAAGCTTCTATTAATTACTTAGTATTCCTTGATAATTCCACAGACCATTTCTTAATTACTGCTACCTGCTGTAAAGAGAGTTCCCAAGGCTTTGGCCAGTGTAGAAAAACTTGTTTGACAACTGGAAGACAGAATGATGGAAGAAAAAATAAATTGTATCTTCTACACATGTTGGGGTGTTTTTTGGGGTTTTTTTAGTTGATTGGTTAATTCATATCTAACTACCAAACACTATTTTTCCATTTTCATCACTTTGTCCTTAATTATCAGCTACTTCTATGAAATGCTAATAAGTAAGACTGATTTTGACCTGTGACGTATCAGCTTTTGTCTAACAATGCTGCAGATGGGACACATTTTATTGCAAATTTCATTTCATGGTTTTTATTGCAAAAGGTATGGAGCAATGAATGATAATTACGCATTTTACAGTTCATTCAATTCAAACTGATAATTTTATATTCATTACTCTGGTGACATGTCCTGTCAGTTTTACCCCTCATTATGTGCATAATATCTATATTTAAGCAAGCAAAAGAATTTTGAAAGGGGACTTGAACCAAGTTTCCATTAGGTCACCAGCTTATTTTGCTACATTAACTTTAGTAGCTGCTCTCAAAGGAACACATGACTAACTTCACATTTCTGATATTTCTTACAACCAGCTTGAAAAACTAGGTTTGGGCATTAAAATATACAACTAAATAATTTCTAGGAAATCTGAAGAAAAGTTTAAAGCTCCTGGACATATTTTCAAAAAATAAACTTCAATTTTTCCCAATAATTCAGATCTTACAGATTTCATGACACAGAAATCATTATTTTTGTTATTTGCTCACCTCAGTGATGACCAGTGATAGGACAAGGGGCAATGGGTGCAAATTGGAGCATAGGAGGTTCAAGGTGAATATCCAAAAATATTTTTTTACTGTGAGAGTGGCAGAGCACTGGAACAGGCTGCCCAGGGAGGTTGTGGAGTCTCCTTCACTGGAGACATTCAAAACCCGCCTGGACACGTTCCTGTGTGATGTACTCTAGGTGACTCTGCTCTGGTAGGGGGGTTGGACTAGATGATCTTTCGAGGTCCCTTCCAACCCCTAGGATTCTATGATTCTCTGATTCTATGAGTACTAGCCCCTGTGCAAAGACAGAAAGGTCTGGATATGTACTTTCCTCAACTGATGTGTACATTTACAAATTTTATCAGAACTAGAAACATACTTGTAAGTGTCCAGAGTCTCTCGTGGATAAAAAAACCTCACATTTAAATCCAGGTTTTTGATTACTTTGAAATGTCATTCATTAAAGATCCATGCATAGTAATTTGACAGTGACACTTAAAAACACTAAAACTGTTATAAATAAAGTATAACAAGAAACAGCAGAGTTAATTAAATGTTTGAAGCAAGCTTGGGAACCCAGGAAAATTCCTGCAGCTGCATAAATGCAGAAAAGACACCACATCATCATGTAAACACACATTAACGAGGCTGATGTAGTGATTTGCCAATTGGCTACATTTGTATCAGCACGTCTTCAACACTGCTCATCAACCTTCACTGATATAGCACAGATTAAAAAAACAACCAAGAAAAAAACAAACAACCAAACAAGCAAAAAAATCAAATAAAAGCCCCATAAAAACTCTAAAAACTAAAAAAAAACACAAACAAAAAAACTAAAATTCATAAAGCCTCTAAAGGTAAAACTGCAATGGTTGAACAAAAAGGAGCAAAAGAAGAGCATTTATATTTGACTAGTCTCTTACATCAGTATCTCCCAAACACAAAGCAGAAAAAATACTGCCATCAAAGGGACATGTAATCTAGAGCAGGCTTAGCAACCTATCAAAAGCAACATCTTTTTCAAAGCAAAACTTTGAATGTCTTTACATCAAGGAAGCCAACCTGAGCAACAGCTCACTGTTCTAGTCCCTTCTGGGTTTGATAAAAGTTTGGAAAACAGCACACTCAGATCATGGAGGACAAACAGCAGGGTTCACATATGTGAGATCTTAAAAGAGCTCTACAGGAGCAAGGCTTTGAGAGCCACTGCCTCTCACAGACACACATCAGACAAGATTATTCAAATATATCAAACATGTTTATACATTTTAACAAGATGCAGATGACAGAAGGAAATGATGACAAGCAAGCTGCCCTAACAAATGCTACACATTTTCACCAATCTTACCACTAATACTATACAGCGCATTTGCATAACAAAGTGGTAAAAAAACATGTGCCTTGTGCTCATGTCATTGTAAGGAGGAATGCAGAATAAAAGTCACTAAATTTCCTAGTTATGGTCCTTATTAGTTAAACTCTAGGTGATGAACTATTTCAAATTTTCAGCTTGGTGTATCAAGTTAAACAAAATCTCCCTACAAAGCAGCATCTCAGCTGCTTTCCACATACCTCCCCTTGATTACAACCCATCACTACTATTTAGAGTCTATCAGCATTTTGCGATATAGGATTGAGGGGAGGGGATATGATGATTGGTTACCGGTTGGGTTTGTTTGTTTGTTAAGCACTGTAGTGCATGTTCAGGCAACTTAACAGAGTAGTATATAAGCAGAAGCTCTTCCAGCAGCCTCCATTCTTTCAGTCATCATGATCCTCAATTCTTACAGAGTCAGCTGAGCAGGAAAAGTGCAAGAGTGAAGGTCATGCCCAGCACATGTGCAGGGAATGCAATGCAAGAGAAAAGTTCTTCTGTTCTGTAACATCAAGAGGTGATACTGGCACATCATAGTGCAGGCAGCACAGTGTACAGATAGTGCCTTTTTAGTGGAGAGACTATCATCTCATACCAGCATCACGCCCCAAGCAGAGATAAGAAAGGCAACAAACAAGAAAGTGAAATCTTCCCATGCCCCCACTCGCCCCTGGGAACAGTGTCAGTTATCAATTTGTCTTCATTTGGAAGATGTTACACATACTTGGAGAATTCTGCAGACTCAGAAAGCTTCTGTGCAACAAACAACACCTCAAATTCCACATCTCAACTCTACGACAGTAATTTGAAATAGTGTCACAGACTTCAATTAGATTACTCTAGTTGTATATATACCAGAGCCAATATACTGGTCCTGGTTGTGTTCTCATACACCTAGAAGCCAGGATTGAAAAAAACTTTGGTGAATCAATCCCAGTGAGACCTCAAGACTATGTCTGTATTAATTTGAAAATTTAATTTATGTTCTCCAGCTTCTGATACTACTTCTAGTTTTATCCTATGGTCAACTTGCACTGTTTCCAACAGAAACATTAATGAAAAGCAGACATGAACCCTCTCACCAAGTACCGAGTATTTCTGCTATATGCCTTCAAAACAGATTGTCATCTTGTTCTACATACATTCTGCAGATTGAACAGGAACAGCAGCTCAGCTGCTTCCTCTTCAGAAGAAAGCAGAAACAGAAATCTGGTATCCTCACCTTTTTTTTTTTTTTTTTTCCTTTTTACAGACCTTTCCTTTGGCAGCTAGACAGCATATATGTATCTATAGTAAGGACAGACAAGGAAATGGCTTTGCAATTCTTTCTCAGAACTTGCCACTAAATATATTACAGTAATTCTTTTAGTCCTTGGACACGAAATCATTAGGTATGGGCTATTACTTGTATTATCACTACATTACTAGATAATTATGAAAAATAAAAGTTCTAATCAGCATGCACATTGAAGAAGTGCAGTGGTTTGAAACTACCTTCTGTAACAGCCTAAGCATTAGCACTGACTAGAATGAGGTTTCTTCTGAACCAAACAAGGTTAAAATAAAAACCTTTTTTACACAAGACATTATGACTCCTGATACATGACTAAGCCAGCATTCAGTTCCAAAGAGCATCAAAAGGATTCGCAATGTCATTCACAGAAGAACATTTTGCTACCAGAGAGAGCAGCACACAGAAAAATATTACTACCACAATGAGTCTCGCAGGACTGGCAGTTTGGTGCATGGCCACAATAAGCTTTGTTATTCATCAGCTTTTACAATACGCAATTACAGAGCAAGTTAAAGTCTAGTAAGATTCATGGATTGGGGTTACTTGTTTGCTTGTTTTCCTTTGTCTGTGTAACTTTTTTCCTGTATACCTGCCAGTATTTGTATTAATTTCTCCTTCTCTGCTTCTGATACTGATTGCTGTATACTTACCTCTCTTTCTTACTTTTCAGATCTATTTTCATTTTTTATATATATATATATATCAGTTTTGGCATAATTTTATAACAGCAACAATATATCAATAAAAATTTGTCCTCTACATTCAGATGGATTGCGCTGAAGTATATTCAGGGCTACATTAAAAAATAAAATAAAATGGACAGGCAATAGCTACAACTATATTTTATGCTTTTTAATTGTCCCTTATCAATCTTCATGTGGAACAGCAGTTACTACAAGAGGCTGTATGTAGACAGAACAGATCTTTTTAAGGTCCCTCCCTTGTAATTTCCTTTCATAGATCTCTCAGAACACAGGTATATAAGCATAGGTGCATTGTATCAGACTTGCACTGGAAATTAACACTAAGCACTCTCATGGCAAGTGCTGAAGTGAACAAAACGAACCCTACTTTATGAATAAACATGCTTCTGAATTATAACAATTAAGAGTATATTACAATCTTCAGAGCACATTACACAATTCACAACATTCAAAGGAAATCACTTCAGCCATAACTGAATTCATGAGTGTTCCAAAACCATTCCAGTGCTAAGTCAAAGCTTTACCATCAATTTGACTTTGCAATGAAACCACAAGTACCCATGGGGTCACTTGTGCCTCAGCAGGGAGGCAATAACTCCAAGTGAAAAGCAGAAGTCACTTAACTACCTCCCATCTTTCATAGCCCCAGTTCAGGCAGCTGACAGTAGTGGTATGGACCTGCATTACAAGGAGACATGCTTTAGGCCCATCAGAAGCAAGCATAAAACCAACCAGACTAAATGCATCTATTAAATGTGGATCTGACAATAGAACAAAATTTGGCAGCCCAACCTGAAACAGGAATATAATTCTTAATGTGACCTCAGATTTCACCAACTTCATTTTCAAAAAGGCAAAATCTGGACAAGAAAAAAAAATCTGCAAGAAATGGAAACCTCAGCTGCCTCACAGCCCTCAGCTGAGGAAACCCCAGAGTGGCTGTCACGTCTCACAGAGACAAATAACCTGAGGTCAATTTTGTCTTTAATTACTTCTAGGTGTTCTCAAAGCCCTTAACTACATCGCCACAGATTCTGAAGGAATCTGAAAAATGTATGGTTTACATTTAAGTAGCATGATACACATTTTGTGGGTGAAAAACAACTGAACTGTAAACTTTGGAAAATTCACTTAAAAAGCAAACTTCAAAGAAGCACCCTACTTTCAGTCCTCAAGCTGATGTTCAATCTCTAAAGAAACACCTCCCAATGCAGCACTTTATTAAGAAAAAAATCTATTAAAATTAAACCACCACAATTCATTACTACATTGTTTCCTTCATCAACTGAATTGTGGCAAAAGCTTTCCTGGGAGGACACAGTGGGCATGCTGCTAGGAATTGTAGAGCCACAAAACCTCACCTTAATAGGCACAAAACAGAGATGCCACAAAGCAGTTACTTACTGGTAAATAACAATCCTCGTTTCTTTCAGCAGAGTATTGAACAGTCCCCAGAGGAAACGATCTTTCTCCTTTTCACGCTCTCTCAATTTAGAGCTGTTTTTCCAAACATAATTTGCAGGCACATCCATTCTAATCCCTCAAGAAGCTGAATATTGCTTTTTTTATTAACAATAAATGGAAAAGTAATAGGTAACCGTGCCAGCTGTAGGCATCAAGGTGTTGGCGACGGGGCTGCAGGGGAGACAGTGCCCGCCTCTGTGAGGAGAGGAGAGAACGCGGCTGCCCCGTGCTGGACACGGCCAGTTCCAGCCAGCTCTGCCGCACCTGCCCCGCGGGGCACAGCCCAGCCAATCAGAGCAGCTGCTGCCCCATGAAAGCGATTGAAGAATGGGCCAAATGGCTTCTGGCAGCAAGAGCTGAGGGCCAAAGATGCTGACACCACCCAGACAGGGAAGGAGCAGAAGAGAGGATTTGGTAGAAACTGAACGCTGCTCCCCACGTCTCCTCCACCTCAGCAGCAGCTGTGGGGCTAAGGGGGCAGGAGGCAGCAGAGGACTCGGGAATGAAAGGGAAGTTGAGCCCGGGAAAATAAAAGGGTTAGGAATGGAGGGAAGGCATGCTTTTAATTGGTCTTCACTTCTCACTATCCAAATCTGTATGAATTGTTAATAAATTGAGTTTTTCCCAAGTCAAGTCTGTTTTGCCTCTGAAAGTAACTGGTAAGTGATCTCCTGGTCTTCATCTCAAACCTCAAGAGTTTTCCGTATTTTTGCCCCCAGTGTTGTTGAGGTCAGGGACTGAGAGAGTAGCTGGGTGGGTGTCTGGCAGCCAGCCAAGGTGAACCCACCACAGTAACATCCTCCAGAAACAGAGTGAACCTGAAGTCTGCCATTTGATTCTCTCCAATACTGGGATATTCCTCTGGCATCCAAAGCATAAAGCCTACTCAGTTGTGAGAAGACACTTCCCCCTTGGCAATGCAGACAACACACTCTCTTTAAATACACTCAACTTGCAAATTTTTATTTTATGCTCCATATTAAGTTGTCAGTTATTACAGCTATCATTTACCTTCATAATGTGCAGCAACTGCAAGATCAAAAAGTGACAGATGACACAAAGACATGACACAGAAATGAAAGACAGAATAGTAATATCAGGCATAAAGGAAACTGAAGATGAAATTGAGGGAAGTGATAAAATCCCTTATATAGATACACAGTATAGATACCATAAATACCCCTATATGTAGAAGAGACAAAACTAGAAAGGATCATGGATTAATTTTCTAACCATTGTTTTGCCACTAGATAAGGAACCTGCCCACATATTTTTTGCCATGGACAAATACTTGCCTTTAGGTTTCTCAGGCCACTGACCACAAAAGATAGCGTTATTTCCATTCCCTCTGCAGCAAGGGAACACATAGAAACTAGACAGACACTTCAAAGTCCTTAGTTTTTTCTTGAGAAACCCAGTCACACTTCCTCATGAAAAAATAAAATGTTTCTAGATAGCACCATGTATTGAAAACAGGTATAATTATTTCTGGCTGGGAGTTTGAGTCCCTTCTTTTCCTAGATCTGGCTTTGAGGTGGAGGAAAAAAAGTAAACTGCTTTTCATATGCAAGGTAACAGTCACATGAACTAATTCACAGTAAGTCTACTTTCAAAAATTACTTGAAGATTATGCAACACACAAGTACACAAATAGTATTATCTCTATTAATCTTATTATAACAGCACTTTTTAAATATGTGATTGACAGAAATGAAAAAAAAAACCAAAATCACAAACTTGCCTTTGCAGGAACTTTTTAATTGAAGTTAAGAGGCAAGAATAATGGTCTGTCAGTGTTAGGTTTCATCAGCCTCCAAGCTAGATGTTTCTTAGAAAATGTAATTGAAAGAGAATGAAATGTTGAACTGACAGAAAGAACTGACATCCCTTTTTTAAAAGAGGAAACAATTCAGCTAGAGGAAATTATGACCATAGCATTTACTTTCTACTGAAATTAATGTAACAGTCTCAGTCAATTTGAAATTATTAACCACAATGACATTTTAAAATGTATATATTTTTTAGCTTCAAATTAATGCTTTGAAAATTAGCTCCATAATAAGCTGAAAAATAGTAAAACAACAGGACAATTCTCATCTCTGCTATACATTCCTAATTGAACTGATAAAACTATAATATCTAGGGGCAATAAGAATAACATCAATTCTTATCCAGGTTTTATACAACAGTATTTAGTTACAGTTAAAAAAATGAATGTGTGTTTAAACAGTGTTGGCCAAAGACTGTTGAACACACTCAGCACTGGAAGTTCCAGTCTTAAGTCTTTAATATGAGTTCACAGACATGGGCGAACATTTGTAGATTTTCCACATATTAAGACAGATGAATTTGCTGGATCAGTATCTGCATAGATTATCTGCCATGTAAAGTGCCAAACAGCCAACTGCAGAAGATAAGACTGTCAGAGGCAGCTCTATTTGCATCAAGTAGATACAGAAGTGACATTTGTAAGCTTTCATACTTGCTACCCTTTTCATTAGATTTTGTTTTTATCCAAAACTCTGTGTGGAGCACACTGGGATAACTTTTCAAATGGAGAAAGATGAGCATAAAAAACCAGACCAAACAAGTATGTATTTCAAATTGCAGACAGTACCCTGGAAAAACCAAAAACAATTTCATCATTCTTCTCTATCTGCCATTTGTGGCAAACCACACTTCACACCTGCAGCTGGGCAAACAGCAAATAAAACCCCTAAATTTGCCAGAAATTAATACTTGCTATATGGTCTATGCACTAGCTACTTCAGTTCCCTCTAGGTGCATAAGACTAGCTGTTCTGATCTTGTCATACTAGATGTGATTTTAGTAATGTACCAATAAAAGATATTATCATACCCATATGGAAATCAACCTTGCATGTACTAGGATGGTAATGGGAATATCTGAGTAGGTTTACACAAAATATTTCATTGTAAAAAGGAAAGTTTTATTCTCCCACTAATGATCTACCATTCTCATTGCAAAACATTGGAAATGTTTTCAGTTATCTATTCAATTTTTCAGTTAGTCACAGTCACACTTTATTATTATTTTTCCTCTAGCAGGGTGGTGTTAACTGATTAAATCTACCCCACAATCACATATTTTCCACAGTGATAGAATCAAGTACATATGGCACTCACAGCTTGCTCATCTCTACAAGGAACCATCATTGTATCATGCTATGAGGTCACACTGTAATATGACCATTTAAATTGCCTCAGGATTTAAAAAAATATATATGTATTTTAAATAATATAAATAAAGACTGGGAAAGTGTCATTTTCACTCACAGTATTTTGAGTTCACCAAGAAAATACATAATTGTATGCGTGGGATTTGTAAAACACAGGCTACATAATTAAAGCAAAATGCATATAAGCCTAAACAATGCTAGGCAGAAAAAGTTCAAAATCAGTTCAGTATTGCTACAGTAACCCCGCAGCACAATGAGGGCAGTGGAGTAATGCAATGCATAAAGAGAAAGTACCTGTGCATGACAGGAACTTTCTTTGGCTTTACTACTGATAGAAACATATTAAAAAATTATTTCTTAAGAGTGTGTGCTGTGCCCTTTCCCCCATCCTGAAGTCCCATTTATATTCAGTCTGAGAAGAACAGATCGATGCAGGCACCATCTGCAGGCTTTTTAAACTTACACTGCTGAGGTTTTAGTCTGGGTCTTAAGCATCCAGGAAAGCCTCTCACACATCAGCCTACGGCTACTGCACAAACAAAGAAATCTTCATATTCTTTCACTCCTATTTCAGCACCCTAAAGAGAGCTGCTGTATATCCATGTTCATGACTTCCTTCCTCTCCAGGACAGAGAACCAAAGGAGATTATAGTAATATGTAATTTTAACATAAAGCCCATGCATTAGTTTCAGGTAATATTAAACTTGATCAGTTGCAATTTCATAACTAGCTTAATGCCAGCGGTGCTTTCACTCAAAAGAGCCAGAGGTATCACTAGACATGCAATAGCAGACTTCCACAACCACCTTAGCATCTTGAAGAGATATTCCTTATGTGTGTACCTACCACTGTAATGAAAAGTCCTTTCTTGGTCAGTCTTGAGGGAAAGTCCTCCCTCTCAAATTTCTACTCACTTATTCTAGTAAATAACTTTCTCTAAAATATCAACTATGACACTTGCCCTTGCTGAGACTGGTTGAGATCTAATGTGCCATTTCAAGCCACCTCTGCAGTCCACACAATTATGTTCTTGTGTTCATATTACTATGACTTAATGTTTTACACACCAAAGCTGCAAAGACTCCGTGCTCTGGGATTACCTGTATCTAAGAGAAGCCCTTTAAAATAACAACGCTGTACATCACAGCATTGGAAGATCCATAAGGAACTGTCATTCAGAAAAGAACTTAATCTGATGGGATAGAGATTCACTCTCCTCATGCTTCAGTTACTGCTTACTGTGCTTACCATGAAGATAAGTTTGCTTCATTTTTTGTTTCTTCTTGTGCACAGATGGAATTGTCAAACACATCCATTCCCTTTCATGGCAGAATGACACTCCAAGCAGCCCTGAGCACACTGACAAGGGGAAGAGAAGCCCTTCTCTTCCACAGCTGTAGGAGGACAGAGGAAAGCAGGCAATGCAGGAACAGCATACGAAATAAGAGACATATGCATTTGGCAAAGATAGAGCTTCCTGGCTTTGGAAAGCAATCAGAAATATTTTCTAATATTTGTATTAGAACAAAACCAAAGTATTTCAATAATTTTTTAAAAATTCTTTTTAAAAAAACAACAAAAACAGAGAGAAAACAACAGAGCAGATGACATCATGAAGACAGTTTTATCATGGATGTAGCTCCAAAATAATAATTTTGAATATGACCAATTCATATGAGACTCCAGACTCCAGATATAAGGCTAATATATTTATCTCTAGGCTATGGGTTTGATGAGGATCTCTCTTCCAAATTATTACCTTCATAAGAGACCTGAGGAAACATTATTGACAAAAAGCTCTGGCAAACTTCCCTGTAAATTTTCAGAGTCAATAAATCAGTTTCTGACAAAGCACACCATGTTGAAAAAATTATATAATCTGCTTTTATGCAACACTTTTAGTGCTTCCTTTTAAGAAAATGATGATTTGTTTCTATAAAAATGTGCTTCCTCTGTAAGGGTCTTAATTTTCACAGAAGTTTCTTTCCATAGGTGCTGAAAGGTACTAAAAAGCTATAGGGTGTTACATCTAGGACTAGAGCAACACAAAAGCAGCTCAGTACTGGTTTTGTGAACTGCAAAACAAAGCATTCAGAACACGGAATATTCAAATTAAAAATATATATTAAAAGGTTCAAGCATGTGAAAGACACAGATAACATGGTTTTCCAGGCTCACAATGAAGTATAAATTAACGTGGTAGCTCCTCCACTGTATAACCACTGGACTCTAGTAGATGTACTTTATGGATGAGCAAGCTCCAGTTTGACATCATGCTCACCTTTCCATAAGGCCGCAATCTAGAATAGCCACCACAAATGCACTCTCTGCTAAAAATCCCAAAGCACTAAAGCTTACTGCTGATGAAGTCTGAGTTATTACCCATCTGCCTGCACTCTTGATTAATGGCTCAACTACAACAGTTAAAAACTGACAATGGAGTTACATGAAAATTGCAAGTGATATTTAAAATGTTTATTGAGAAAGGAGGCTATGTTTGCAAACAGGTAATTTAATTTCCTTGCACTACCTTGTAAACCAAAGTTTGTTAAAGTGAGATTTTTTTTAATGCTAGAACCGACTGGGAGGTGGATTATGCTGAAATACACCACTAAGTGTTGGAGGAACAAAGAGGAATGCAAAGAATGTTTCAATATATGGAAACTGCATATTAAGTAACTCCTTCATTTTCCTAAATGAATACACTAAAATGAAGAATATATCTTAGAGATCCAAATGAAGATTTACCACAGACTAGTGGAAACTGCAAACAAAATTATAGAACCTTAGCCAGCTCACTCTATGTTAGTTTCATTGCTAAGTACTTTGAGAGGATTTCATATGCAAGAATCTTGTTGCTATCTTTCAATAAGGCAGGTGCAGATATCCTCATGCTGGGGACCATAAAAAAACTCCAGATAAATTCTTATGTTGACTCCCACAATGATTTGCTATTACCTTCTGCCAATTCACAGCCCAATGACTGCTTTTCTGCTGGTTGCATCCATATATGTAAACTATCAAAAACTAGAACAAAAAAGTTCATTTGACTAAAGACTGTTCATAGTCACATTACAAAATGAGTTGTTATACTTGAAGGTATCAATCATCTGGGATAAAAACTATTACAAAAAAAATTCTTGAATCTATATAATTACATATGAATATTCAAATTACTAAGTTTTGGAAGTTTCTTCCCATTTGAACTTCAAGCAAAAACCAGAAAGGAATGTAGAAGATGAAACCACACATTTCTCTTGAGCTAAGGTCTTTTCTACTATAAAGGTACTTAAGGTTCTGCCATTAAAGTACAAGATAACAGCAGTTACCATCTTAGCATCCATCCTCAAAAAGTTCTGTGTGGAAATCTACACTAAATCAGGTATCCTGAAATGAAAAAACAAGCCAAGAGCACAGTCCTTGAAAGTGAGAAGATGCCTAATTATTGCACAGAAAGGTTCTTGGCACTTCCTCTCTGTATGACTATCGTGCTTTTACTTCAGAGAACCAGCAGCGATTCCCACTCCAAATCAGTTCACTACACTCAAGGCTACCATAAGACACTGTCTCTTCGCAAGCTGCCAGTCCATTTGATGGCAGGTTTTAGGATGCTTTTGATGAACAGGACATAGCATGGGATTGAAAGGAGCCAACTGAGTCAACAAGCCTAGATCTTCACTGAGCCAGAAGTCATTTAACAGAAAGTTCCACAAAGCTTCTACTTACTCCACATACCCATACTTAGCTCAAGATAAACAATATTGCCCAGCAGCCTTCAACAGCTGGTAGACCTGACAGAAGACCTCCCATGACAGCTACATTGCAGTACATGAAGGAAACAGAGCAGTTCTGAAATCACTATCATGGTACATTACTGTGTTGAGGACTTAGTTAGGAAGTATCAAAGGAATCCCAGATACTAAGAAGGCTACAGGAGTAAATCCCCACAAGATTCTTTGTTAATCAGACTTGGAGGAAAATTTTCTTGCTGACCTCAAAACATTAATATTATCTGTTAATTCTAAATGATAAAAATATAACATTTAAGCACCTAGAACACTTTAATAACACTGTAGTAGTGTGTTCTCATCTATATCCTGTGTGAAGCTACAGTCAGTTTTTGAAATATGACCAAACCCCTAACCCCTCCTGATTAGAGTCCTTTTTGCCATCCCTCTCTCACTTTCTGTCATAGACAGAGCAGGGGAAAAAAAACAAAACTCCATCTTTCCCGTTATCTTAAAAGCATATATTAAAATCACATCTAAATCAGGGTATATGCATAATAATCCCATATGATATCAAGGTTACTCATTAATGCAAATTTCAACAAGTACTTTTGGTTAATTTCTAATAATTAGAAATTTTGGGTTTAGTTTTAATATAGTACATCCTGAAATATTTTTCTTGGAAAACCAAAAAAGTCACCTCAAGAAATGCTTCCGGGTGGTTCAATCGAATAGCAGGAACATCTCATCCTCACAGAGTTGCAAGAGCTTCAGCTGAGGATATTTACTTTCAGAAGTTTTCTAAATCTTAAATTAATTAACTGGAAAATAATGCACGCATTAACCCACTGGAATTCTTCACTGCTTAGGTGCTTCCAACAAGTCTGCAAGGACTGCTCTTAGGAATCTTGTCATAGCAGATGGATTTCACCCAAATGGCCCCATCTGACATTTTTCATTCATCTGGCTGCAGCCTGAATTCAGAGAACACATTGGGCACATTTTCATCAAAATGCCTTGCTAAGCAATCCAAGAGATGAAAGAGAGAAAGAAGATAATGCTCCAAATTTTACACTGGGCAGAGAATCTGACAAACAAAATGAAAATCTGGCAGATTCATTCAAGTTATGAGCTGGGAATAAAATGCTATCCCCACTCTCTCCATCCCATAAGCTGCAGAGGTATTTGGCTGAAGGAATTTTCCCCTTCCTGTAACTTTTTATTTTCAAGGGTTTGGCCATCTGTCCAGTATCAGGAGCCTTTGAATGAGAAACCAGTTGGGAAGCAGAGAGCCATTTTCACAACCATTCTCTTGCAGGGCACATAAGGATAGAAAAGAATAATTAAAGCTTTTGCTGGTTAACAATAACATAAAGCAGGAGGGGGGAAAAAAGTGCTGATCTGTCTTGCGAGACAAAAGCTGGTTTCAAACTATTGCCATCTGTAATTAGTCTATCTGGAAGAAAGGTATCTACCCCCCACACTTGGCAGCATAGCAGTTCAATTTTATACTTAAAGTACCTGGGTCTATTAAAATACTGTCATTTCAAGCACATCCAGTCTGATGCAGAAGTTCCATTTCCAGTAAGAGCCAGTGCATAATACACATGATGTGCACAGCTACAGAGAACAAAACTTAATTTTTTCATAAAGAGGCACCTCCCACAGCTTCCTCCTCTTTCAGATGCAATTCAGTATGCTCAAACATCATATAGAGCTATTTTTCCCTTTTTCTTTATTTTCTTTTCTCTCTTGAGAGTTTCATCAATATCAGTGGATCCATTTCTCAAATACATTTCAGTTTATTTTTCCTTACATAGGTCAACAAATAGCAAACAACATCCATGTCTTCTGTTGCCCCAAAGCTCACTTTTTTTTCCTCAGAAAAGGACTGTTCCAAGATGCAAAATATACATTTTGACACCAGTGTCTGCCACTCTTTTTCCTTGACCACCTCAGACTGGCATCCTAATCACCACCTCAGATTTGCATCTGCACACTGGAAAAATCTTAGTGCCAGTGGAATGATGCAAGTATAAATTCAGCATTTGTACCATGGTGTACCCTGAAGTATACACAATGAAAAGAAATGGGTATGAACTATATCAGTGGAGTAACAACCTCTTAGAAAGCAATTCAAAATGCTATGGATTAATGGGGAGAATTGCTACCAATAATGACATTTCTGTTGGTATTTTAAAGCCATTTTAAATGTAGACCATCTTATATAAACATACACTAGACTATAATCAAGCCAATGCCAGCAATAGTTTTGTGTGACAAGATCAATCACAGGGATCCAGAAGCTCGGGTAATCATTCTGTTAACTCCAAAGAATTGGAATAACTCAGTGGCTGAACTTTTCTACAACTTTGTATCACTAAGCTACAAAAAGATGCAAAGTATCTTGCAATGCACAGCAGAAATCACTTATAAAAATGAAAGAAGTGAGATGAAAAATTGGCAGACCAAGAAATTATGAAGGTGAGATCACCAAGTACTGCTAGAACAATACAGAAAAGCATGCATAGCACTTGTCTATAGTAGGCCTAATTCCAGTTAGTAGTATTTCCATTTTGTGAATAGTAAATTCCTCTCATACTTAAAAAAGTATGAGTCAATTAAAAATCTAACTCTATACAATGTCTCTCTGTATAGACATACGTTACATATGCATATATAAAAGACTACTGAAGAGAGAAAGATGCAAGAGATTCATAACACAGAGTAAGGTGAATCACTTTACAAAATATACTTGTGAAAGCTCACCAGGGAGTATGTAGAGCAGTGGGTAATTGCTTGTTCCCTCAATAGTGCTGAATTTAGAAATGAACCATTCATAATGCAAATCCCTTAACCGTTTAGAGACCGCAAGTCTAGGCATACCATGCACTGACTACTGTATTAGAGATTTTTCATAGGACAGGGAATTTCACAAGCATAATTTTTGTTAGAAATGCTACTGTCTTTAAGCACTCGATGGCTGTTTTCACTTCCTCTTAAAAGTCAATTCAGACTGGAAGAAAAATCATAAGGAAAAGTTACAGTAATCACACAAATTCATTGACCATCGATTTTGTCAGCATACTGACAAACTCCCGGAGTACCCCTCCAGACTTCAGCA